>NC_091074.1:102042196-102345227 GCF_032405125.1 Capricornis sumatraensis | reverse complement strand
AGTTGACAATGGGTGGATAATGGAGGGTTGGGCCTCTTTGGTGGCTCAAGAGGTAAAGAATCTCCCTGAAACATGGGAGACCCGAATTCAATCCCTGGGTGGGGAAGATGCCCGAGAGAAGGGAATGGCAACCCACTCCAGTATTCGTACCTGGAGGATCCCATGGACAGAGAAGCTTGGCAGACTACAGTCCATGGGGTCACAAAGAGTCGGACACGACTGAATGACTATACCAGTACTATTAACGAGGAAAGTGAAACTGAAGTCGCTCAGTCTTGTCTGACTGTATGTGACTCTATGGACTGTAGCCTGCCAGGCTTCTCCGTCCATGGGATTTTCCAGGCAAGAGAACCAGAGTGGGTTGCCTCTTCCGTCTCCAGGGGATCTTCCTGACCCAGGGATTGAACCCAGGTCTCCCACATTGCAGGCAGACGCTTTACCCTCTGAGCCACCAGGGTTGATATCTAATCAGTTGATGACCACAGCCAAGTCACTAAACTTTCCTGAACTCCCATTCCTTTATCTATAATAGGAATGATAATAAAAATAATTCTCATGCAGGGTTGGTGTGAGACTTAAACATTATGCACAATTCCTTTGTATACTCTAAAATCACCTTACAATTCTTATTCATGTTTGACTTTCATAATCTCTACTAACATCCTGTAAGTGCAGGAGTTAGTGCCTACAGTTCAAATATGTGGTCTATGATCTACTAGCATTCTATGCAGATCACAGAATTTTGGTCTCTGGACTGGAATGCACTTGAGCAACATCAAATCAAAGCACTCATTCAGTAGTTCAACTTTCTCTACAAAGTCCATGATAACCAACTACCTGAACTTCTTCAGTTAACAGATAACTCACTACTTCAGACAGCTTTAATCATTTGTCAGCACTAACTGTTGGAAGGGACATCTTCATCCTGAGCTAAAAGTGATTTCCTTCTAACTCATCCAGTCATTTTAGTACTACTCCAGTTTTTCATATAGTCAGTCTGTCTGTTTTATATAAATCTTTATAATACAGAGTAAAACCCCCTTTCAGTAATATATCAGTAGTTAATAATTTGAAATTTTTCGAAAGATAATACTTTTACTTCATACCTGTAGTAAAATTGGATAAAACATACTCCATTATCTATTTTTCCCATGACAAATTGAATAGAAGAGTGGTGATGTACATCATACTTTACCCACTCCTATAGATGTCACAGGATTTAGTACCTCTAGTCTCAATATGTGGGAGATGTGTGCATATAAGTTAGTTAGAGCATAAGCTCAAATATTGCATAAATCAAAGGTTTGGGAAATCAACAACTAAAAGAGCTTTACTCAGAGGATGATAATTTCAAATTGCCCATTCCCATTGCTGGCAAGGCAACTAGGTTCAAAAAGGAACTATTACATACATCCTGACATTTCTTCATTTTATTTATACAAAGATACTAGACTGCTGATTGAAATGTGCTTGTATATTTGACTTAATAGCTAATTTTGTGACTTGGAAATAATCATCTTTGAGAATTTTAATTTCCATCTTGTAAAACTGAGTGATAGTGGTCAAGTTGGAATAATTACTTAGTATCTATTAGATACAGTTTAAATGACTTATTTTGAGATATATTTAACAGAATGTATCCAAGATTATAATACTAAAACAAATTATTAAATAGTATTCAATCATCATAGACTAACAAATAGTTAAATTCCAGGGAATTTATTTCTTTTGAGTTAAGAAAAAGATACTCTAAATTCATATTTTCTTATATCACAAGATGTTCTTCCTATTTTACAATTGAGAAAGAGAAGCTCAAAATAATTAAATAATTTATCTAGCTCACATTGGTGGTGAAGAAACTGTCAATCAAGAAAATGACTGCTTACTATCAAGATAATTACTCAACACTGCTTCTGATTCAAGGATATATGTATATATTTTTGATTTTTGACAATATTATGCATGGTTTGTACATGTGGACTGTTTTATTTTCTTATATTTATAAACCAATTTAGGCTTAAATATGGGAGCGATTATTTCTACCAAAGCTGTGTTTATTAACATAATACAAAGAATATTTTCATTAATGTTCCTGACACTTTTCTAAGTGATATAGACTTGGAAAAGATCAAAACAAAATTAAATTAAAATTTACAGTTCAATACAGAAGGTAAAGAGGAGTTTTCAAAAACACAGTTCACAGTTCATTCCATGTCTACTAATAATTTATTTGAAAAATACCAAACCTGACAAAAAATGAAACCACTTTCATATTTGAAAGCAAAATAATTGAGTTTATTCATTCTCACCCATTCACAGTCAAATTTTTAGGGTATGATGATTTATGCTTCTTATATCTTGCCCACCTCACTCTTGTTTGCTGGTTGGATATATTTAGCACTTCTATTCCAGTGACATTATCAAGGTGACACTTAGTGGCTCTTCCTTTCAACAGTCAATATACTGTACCAAAAATTATAAATATATTAAAATCTAATGCTATGTTTTACCTTGAGGCTGAGTTCAGTAGGTAAACTCAAACTAGACAATACTTCAAAGTAAACTTGAAATAAATAGCTTTCCATTAATCATATACTAGATATATGGTATCATTTTTCTTTTCATTTAATTCACCTACATGTAACAGTACACTTTTTGGCAGTGGAAGCAATAGAAATAAATTAATAAAAGAATTGAATAATACAACCTTTTATCTTTGACTATTATAAATACAGTCTATCTATTCTTTTCAGGGTTAAATATACCCTTATTTTAAATGCAGGCAGGCAGTGGAAAATAAATTGTCTTTTCCCACCACCATTTTACTTCTGGGCTTTTTCTGTCCTGTTTTAAAAGAGTCTCAGATATGTGACTCTTGACTCCATTCTTTCTATAATAAAATGCTAAATCTGGTTTAGTGTGATATTATGAATCTGGAGATACAACCACATTTTCTCAAGAACCTATTAAACTCAGCCAACAGCAACTTATCATTAAATGCTTCAAAATAAAAATGTAGTCGGCTTCAAAATGCATAAGCATCTTGTGTGTATTGCAAGCCTTAAATATAATATAAAAATTGGTAAAAGAGTAATATAATCCAAGCTGTTTTTAGTCAGGCAAACTTTAGTAAATACCTCACTTCCTATTTCCCACACTATCACTTTTGAATATCTGCACAAAGAGTATTCCTTCAGTATTACTAAATTTAATTTAACTTATATAAGGCATTTAGTGATATATATCTTACATTCAAGATGATTTACTGATTAATACATTCAATTTTAAAATCCAGTCTATATTGTTAAATGCAAAACAGTATGGTTGGACATATAAAAATACTTTAACCAATGAAAGAATATAGAAACATGTCATTAGATCCAAATATGAGACCAATTATATTATGAGTCTAGTAATATAGAGAATTGGTCAAAAAGTTCATTTGGATTTTTCTGTAAGATGTTACAGCATGAACTTTTTGGCCAACCCAATATATTAAAATTTAAAGTATATATCATTCACAAAATCAATCACAGTTCTCTCAGCAAACAAATTAATTCTAAATTTGTGAACATCACAAAAATTATTGCTTCCCTAGTGATTCAGGTGGTAAAGAATCTGTCTGCAATGCAGGAACCTGGGTACAATCCCTGGGTCAGAAAGATCCCCTTGAGAAAGAAATGGCAACATACTCAGTATTCTTGCCTGAAGAATCCCATGGACAAAAGAGCCTGGCAAGCTATAGTCGCAAATAGTCTGACACGACTGAGTGACTAGCACTTTCAAACATTTGTTTTGTCAAAATATTTAAAAATTATTTTGGAAACATAATTTAATGGTTGCTTAATGTTCCATCAAGTGAAATATCTCTCAAAGTGTTGTTCAGGGACAACCTACAATAGGATCTTTTGGAGGTACCTGAAACAGAATTTGTGGGATAGGGGCTCAATAATATGCATTTTACTCAGAAGACTCTTACATGTTCAATTTTGAGAAGCCATAATTGATTAAATGTTTTAAAATCTATTTAACCATGTTTTCCTTCTTCTAGGCAGGTTGTTTCCAAGGTTTATATACACACACACACACACACATATATATATATATATATATATATATATATATATATATATATAAACATTTATCAAATATTAGCATAATTGAAATTTATCACATACCATAAAAATCCCCTGCTTAAAACATACTTTAGTATAGTCACGGAGTTGTACCATCACCACTGTTTAATCTTGGGATATTTTCATTACCCCATAAACAAATTTTGCAGTCTTTAATATGCATTCCTCACCCTCACCTCAGGCAACCATCTATCTGCTTTCTGTCTCTATAGGTTTACTTTTTCTGGATATCTGATTCATGGAATTGAATAGCATGTTGTCTTTTGTGACTTGCTTCTTTCATTTAGCATGCTTTCAAGGCTCATCAATGTTGTGTCACATGTATCAGTACTTCCTCCCTTTTTTATTACTAAATAATATTTCATTTCTTGATTATACCACCTTTGTTTACCCATTCATCAGTTATGGATATTTGACTTGCTTCCATTTGTGGCAATTATCAATGTGCACAAACATGTTTGTGCATGCTTTTGTGGGAAAATATTTTTCTTTCTCGGGTATATACCTAGGAATGGGGATGTTTAATCATATAGTGTCTCCATGTTTAACATTTTGAGAAAATACCAAAATTCACTTTAGAAAATTCTAAAGTGATGCACCATTTTGTATTTATATCAGCAAAGTTGGAAGGTTTCAGTTTCATCCCTATCAATTCCTATGGCTGTATTTTTTGGTTTAGCCATCCAAGGAGTAAAAATTTGTATTTCATTTTGGTTCTGACTTGCATTTTCCCAATAATTAATTATGTAGGCATCTTTTTATATACTTACTGGCTGTTTGTATATCTTCTTTGGAGAAAATATATTCAATTTTTTGTCTGTTTTTTAAATGTGTTATTTGCTTTCACTTTTGAGTCCTAAGACTATTTATGTATTCTGGATATAAATCCTTCATCAGATTTATGATTTCTAAAGATTTTCTCCCATTCTGTGTGTGTGTGTGTGTGTGTGTGTGTTTAACTCTTTTGATGGTCTTGTTTGTAGCACAAAAGTTTTAAATTTTAAAGAATCTAGTTTACCTAGTTTTTTATTTTGATATGTTCTTTTGGTGTTATGATCTATAATACAATCTATAATAATGTCATCTGCAAATAGAGGTAACTTTATATCTTTCCTTCCAATCTGAATACCTTTTATTTCTTTAGTTTATCTAATTTCCCTAAATATAACTTATAGTACAATTTTGAGCAGAAGTAGTGAGAATATATAATCTTCCAAAATTTAGGAAGAAAATAGTCTTTTACAATTATGCATGATGTCAGTTCTGGGTTTTTCATAGATAACCTTTACAGGCTAAGGAAACTTCTCTTCCACTTCGAGTTTGTTGACTATGTTTTAACATGAGCCCATGTTAAAACAAGTGCTTTATCAGTAATCAATGGAAGTTATTATATAAATGCTATCTTTTACTTTACAAACATAGTATATTAAAATGATTAGTTTCAGAAGTTTAATCTGCCTTGCATTCTTGGGACAATCCTACTTGGTCATTGTGTACAATTCTTTTTATATGTTGCTGAATTTGACTTCTTAGTGTGGACAAAAAAATGTCACCTGCCATATTAGTAAACAAAGGATGTTGTGGCCATCAAGCCATCAGCTACTGCAGCTGCCCTGACTGTGTGTACATCCTGAGGGATTCAGGATGGAGAAAAGTAGGATATTGGCCCTAGATAATTAAGGTACACATATCAAAGGAATTATTTCAAGAAGCCCAGACTCTTATCTTCCCAAACAGAGAAAAAGCTAAATTATTTAACTTGAGATGTTTGGTTTTCTTAAATAAACACTGCTGCTGCTGCTGTTGCTGCTGCTAAGTCGTTTCAGTCATGTCCGACTCTGTGCAACCCCATAGACGGCAGCCCATCAGGCTCCCCCGTCCCTGGGATTCTCAAGGCAAGAACACTGGAGTGGGTTGCCATTTCCTTCTCCAGTGCATGAAAATGAAGAGTGAAAGTGAAGTCGCTCAGTCGTTTTGACTCTTCGCGACCCCATGGACTGCAGCCTACCAGGCTCCTCCGTCTACTAATCTTTTGATCTTCTGACTACCTGGTTTTTGTTGAAAAACGATATATCCAGATGCCTTTGTTAATTCTTTGAAATAGTCACTTTCAGAGATATCTGAGAGAGGTTGCCTCCTGGGCTTATGTCTTCAGTTTATCTGCTGAATAAAGCATAATTCTCAACTTTTAGGTTGTAATTTTTTTCAGTTGACATTAACATTTTTGTTGAGAATTTTTTCATCTTTGTTCATATTGAATATTAATCTCTGGTGTTCTTTTTTTGTGTGTGATGTGTATGGTTTCAGTTTCAGAGTAAAACTGGCTGATTTGAGGCTTAAGAAATATGTCCTTCTCTTTTATTTCTGAGCAGAGTTTGTGAAGAATTTGGATTAATTATTCTATAGAAACATGTAGAATTCACCAATAAAGTCATTTGGAGGAGAACTTCTCTTTCTGGAAAATGTATAGTTATAATTTGAAGTCATTACTTATTATAGATTTATTCAGATTTTCTTTCCTCTTTTAAAAAGCCAGCTTCAGTACTTTTCTCTTTTGGGGAATTTATTCATCAAAGTTATTTAATTTGTTGGCATACCATTGTTCACCGAATTCCCTTAAACTCCTTTTTATTTCTGTAAAGTCAGTAGTACTGTCAATTCTCTGATTCTTGATTTCAGCAATATGATTTTTCTTCACATTTTTCATCATTCTAGATAAGAGTCTGTCACTTTTGTTGATCTTTTCAAGCAAATGACTTTTATTTCTTTGATTTTTTTCATTTTGGTTCTCTCAATTTTTTTCTGTGTATGCATAAAGATCTGCACATGTGTGGGACCTTCTATCTACTCAGAAATAGCAGAGCTTTCCAAAGCCCCATTTCCAAAGCCCCATGTTGGCAATTTGTTTCTCAGATCTTTTCTTTTATGTTTTTGACCAGGATCTGGTTAGACCTAACTCATAGCATAGACTCAAATAACTATGATGTTTTACAATTGCTGCTGATTGTTTTCAACAAATGCCCTAGGCTAGGGCTGTTTGCATTGAGAAAACTCAAAAAAAGATCAAATAATAGGAACACATTGAGTATGGGGATTTTCATCAGAGCTTCAAGGTAAACCAAACAATTAACAATGCTCTGGGAATGGGACTTTTTGAGGAGTTCTAATCATGCACTTCTGCTTATGAATTCAAGGTTGGTGGTCTTCATTATTTCCATAGTTGTGAGCTGTTTCTTTGAAGATAGCAAGTGGAGAATTGGAGTAGGCTAAATTAAAAGGCTACAAACATGGCTGTTCTTCCCCAGGTTTAGCAGCTTTTATATGTTAAAGGGTTCTTAGATTACTGGATATTTTTAATAATCTGAATTTTGAAAAGTTAATTTTGACTATTTCTTTGGCCAGTGCTTTTAATGCTTTTATTGAGGAGGGTAATTATGAAGATTATCATATTGCCATTTCAGAAATCCCTCCCAATTTCAGGCTATTTATTCAAGCTATAACTATTAAAAAGAAACACTAGGTAAGAAATATGAATCATTTTTGATGTTTCATAAAAACTGCAAACTTTCTTTCTGTAAAAGTTTATTCCAGTTTACACTTTCATTAGAAATAATATGAGACTGCTTCTCTTACTATTATCTCATTCAGTTCAGTTCATTTCAGTTGCTCAGTTGTGTCCAACTCTTTGCGACCCCATGGACCAGCACACCAGGCTTCTCTGTTCATCACCAACTCCCGGAGCCTGCTCAAACTCATGTCCATTGCGTCAGTGATACCATCCAACCAACTCATCCTCTATCATCCCCTTCTGCTCCTGCCTTCAATCTTTCCCATCATCAGGGTCTTTTCCAATGAGTCAGTTCTTTGCATCAGATGGTCAAAGTATTGGAGTTTCAGCTTGAGCATCAGTCCTTCCAATAAATATTCAGGACTGATTTTCTTTAGGATTGACTGGTTGGGTCTCATTAGCAACCACAATAATGAACATTTATAGTTTGTGTGTAATGCCTAGTTTTTTCCCTGCACAATTCTTACTTTTCTTTTTTGTTAACAATAGCTCCTTTCTTTTTCAAAACTGCATCTCTGTATTCCCGTTAGTGTTTCTTTTCAGTGTTGTCAACTGCATTACTTCCTTCCGTTGAATGTAGTCGGTGAGACTGAATATGTTCTAGAATTCAATATTGCTGCCTGAGGGATAGTTTATATGGGTAAAATTTAAAATCCAGGAAGTTAAAACATGACCAGCTCTCAGAAAGTCAGAAGAGTTATACACTAGTTAACTGAAATACTAAACTTGTGATGTTTACATATATTAACGAGAAAAATAATGAAAAGCATATAGATTAGATTAAGATTAGTTTTCTCAGCAAGAGCCTTAGACAGGGTTTTAGGGATTATGGTTTGGATAAAAGCAAAATAGGAATAGTTATGAGAAGAGTTGTTTAAGGGTAATCAGATTTAGTACTTTTATCATTGATAAGTCTATTTTAGATATGAGAGCAATACTTGCAGTGAAAAGAATATGTGCTGAGGAGGTGTCCAAAGGAGGATTGATAAAATGTAGAGAAGGACTGTGATTTAGGTGCATTCTGTTTTTTTAAGGGTACATCAGTTATGGGAAAAAAAATAAAATGCCTGGATTCTGGTCATATAATTAAAGATTTCCAGAGAATCTCACTACTGCCTTCCTCCTTCATAATAAGAAATCTGTGACACAGTAGGAATTTTATGTTTCCAATGACATCAATTGCTTCCAACCCTACTTATATCTCTGATAATTAAAAATCTGCTCTGAGTGCCCTCATCAAGGATCATGGCTCTTATAGCCTGTTGTATCAAGAAACTGTCCTTCTATGACTGACTTCTATTTAACTTAAATTTTGGTTGCCTGTTTTTGTTTTTTTTTTTTTTTCCTTTTTTTTAAAAAAATCATTTAAAATTCTTAGGGTTTCTTGAAAATTTGCTTTTTGAGCTTTATAAAACCTTTTAAGGATGATATTTTCTAGAGGCTGAAATGTAAACTTACAGTGCTGTTCTCTATACTACACACTACTTAAACTGATATGATGTTTAGAAATTACTGCATCATTTTTATTTCTCTCTTATATGAACATGTACACATTATATTAATATCAGTGATTCTCATCTCTTTCAGGGGCACACACAATAGTGAAGGATTGTTCAGTTCAGTCATTCAGCCATGTCCGACTCTTTGTGACTTCATGGAATGGAGCACACAAGTCTTCCCTGTCCAACACCAGCTCCTGGAGCTTACTCAAACTCATGTCCATCGAGTTGGTGATGCCATCCAACCATCTCATCCTCTGTTGTCCCCTTCTCCTCCTGCCTTCAATCTTTCCTGGCATCAGGGTCTTTTCAAATGAGTCAGTTCTTCATACCAGTTGGCCCAAATATTGGAGTTTCAGCTTCAACATCAGTCCTTCCAATGAATATTCAGGATTGATTTCCTTTAGGATGGACTTGTTGGATCTTCTTGCAGTCTGAAGGACTCTCAAGAGTCTTCTCCAGCACCACAGTTCAAAAGTATCGATTCTTCAATGCTCAGCTTTCTTTTTAGTTCAGCTCTCAGATCCATACATGACTACTGGAAAACCCATAGCTTTGACTAGATGAATCTTTGTTGGCAAAGTAATGTCTCTGCTTTTCCATATGCTGTCTAGGTTGATCATAGCTTTTCTTCCAAGGGGCAAGTGTCTTTTAATTTCATGGCTGCAGTCACCATCTGCAGTGGTTTTGGAGCCCCCCTCTCCCAATAAAGTCTATCACTATTTCGAAACACTGTTTCTCCATCTATTTGCCATGAAGTGATGGGACCAGATGCCATGATCTTAGTTAGGTGAAGGATTGTACTTCACTATTTTTGTTTGTTTGTTTGAAGTTAAATGTGGCCATGGGACTTATTTTGGCCAATAAAACTTAAACAGTGATATAATTTGGGTCTCTTCTGGGTGGAAACACTTAAAAATCAAGGCACAATTTCCAGCTATTTTTTCTCCTATAGTGGACACAAAGATGGTATGGATGGAGGAATCTTGTTCAGAAATAGTCACATAAAATAAGAAACAGGCATGTTGTTTTAAGGCACTAAGATTTTGGAACTGCTTTAACTATAGAAAAATATAACAGAACCCGACTGATTACAGAGACAAATTCTCTTAATTTTTAAAACTGATTCAAATTTATAAAGATGAAGAGTATCCAAAATGTGTGATATAGAGCACAAAATTATTAAAAGTAAAGATGTAAGCTGTCCTTGTCAGGGGATTATTTATTGTTATACACATGAGGTGTCATGAGGTGCTGTACCTTGAAGCAATTAATTTTCATCATAGATTCCAACAATTTTTATTGCAATATTCTGTCAGTTGAGGGCCTCGGAATGCTGGTTGCATTGGAGACACCACAGTTGCCAATGACATAAGACTTGGGCTCATAAACTAGAGAGACAGATTAAAACATCATGCACACCTTTAAGATGTTGGAGACATCAAAACTTTCATAAAAATGTAAAAGTGTACTTAATAAAAGTGACTTGGCATAGAATATGCCTCAAGAATAACTATCCTGCAGCAAATACATTGCCTTTCAGTGAAAATAAAAGGGAATAAGACAATTGCATGTTACATACTATAAGCTTCCAAATTAAGAGAAATATAGCTTGTACCAGACTTTCCCTTTTATCTGATAAACTAAAGGTTGTCAAAAATTCTTTAGTAATAAACTTGATTTAAAATGAGATTAGTATATATGTATAAGAGAGAGAGAGATGTATACAGCTTTTTTGCTTTTATTGTGTTAAGAACTCATCATGAAATCTACATTCTTAACAAATTTTTAAGTGTACAATATACTCCTGTCAAACACTGCATGGGCACATTGTTGTAAAACAGATCTCTAGATCTTACTCATCTTGCAGAAGTTACTCTGTTTCCTTTAAACAGCAATCATTCCCCTCACACCTCCATGGCAACTACTACTTTACTCCTTTCCTCTATTGGTATGTATTTTACTATTTAATATACCTCATATAAATGGTATCATATAGTATTTGCTCTCCTGTGACTAGCTTATGGCAGTTATTGTAATGTTCTCAAGGTTCACCCATGATGAGATATATGGAAAATTTTATTTCTTTTTAATTCTGAATAGTATTCTATTGTATGTATTTTCTTTATCCATTCATTCAACAACATTTATTTAGGTTGTTTCCATATCTTGGCTATTGTGAATAATGGTGCAATGAACAGGGAGTACAAATATCTCTTAAAGATCCTGATTTAAATTATTTGGATTGTATGTAGAAGTGATATTGATGGATCATACTATTATGATATTACTATCATACTAATATCATTTCTATTTTGTTGTTGCACCACCAACAGTATCAGTTCAGTTCAGTTCAGTCGCTCAGTCGTGTCCGACTCTTTGCAACCCCATGAATCACAGCATGCCAGGCCTCCCTGTCCATCACCAATTCCCAGAGTTCACTCAGATTCACATCCATCTAGTCAGTGATGCCATCCAGCCATCTCATCCTCTGTCGTCCCCTTCTCCTCCTGCCCTCAATCCCTCCCAGCATCAAAGTGTTTTCCAATGAGTCAACCCTTTGCATGAGGTAGCCAAACTACTGGAGTTTCAGCTTCAGCATCATTCCTTCCAAAGAAATCCCAGGGCTGATCTCCTTCAGAGTGGACTGGTTGGATCTCCTTGCAGTCCAAGGGACTCTCAAGAGTCTTCTCCAACACCACAGTTCAAAAGCATCAGTTCTTCAGTGCTCAGCAGTCTTCACAATCCAACGCTCACATCCATACATGACTACTGGAAAAATCATAGCCTTGACTAGATGGACCTTAGTCAGCAAAGTAATGTCTCTCCTTTTGAATATGCTATCTAGGTTGGTCATAAATTTTCTTCCAAGGAGTAAGTGTCTTTTAATTTCATGGCTGAAGTCACCATCTGTAGTGATTTTGGAGCCCCCCCCCCCAAATAAAGCCTGACACTGTTTCCACTGTTTCCCCATCTATTACCCATGAAGTGATGGGACCAGATTCCATGATCTTCATTTTCTGAATGTTGAGCGTTAAGCCAACTTTTTCGCTCTCCTCTTTCACTTTCATCAAGAGGCTTTTTAGTTCTTCTTCAATTTCTGCAAAAAACAAACAACAACAACAAAAAACATTCAACTTCAGTTTCTTCAGCATTACTGGTTGGGGCATAGAATTGAATAACTGTGATATTGAATAATTTGCCTTGGAGATGAACAGAGATCATTCTGTCGTTTTTGAGATTGCATCCAAGTACTGCATTTCGGACTCTTTTGTTGACCATGATAGCTACTCCATTTCCTCTGAGGGATTCCTGCCCGCAGTAGTAGATATAATGGTCATCTGAGTTAAATTCACCCATTCCAGTCCATTTTAGTTCACTGATTCCTAGAATGTCGACGTTCACCCTTGCTATCTCTTGTCTGACCACTTCCAATTTGCCTTGATTCATGGACCTGATATTCCAGGTTCCTATGCAGTATTGCTCTTTACAGCTTCGGATCTTGCTTCTATCACCAGTCACATCCACAACTGGGTATTGTTTTTGCTTTGGCTCCATCCCTTCGTTCTTTCTGTAGTTATTTCGCCACTGATCTCCAGTAGCATATTGGGCACCTACTGACCTGGGGAGTTCCTCGTTCAATATCCTATCACTTTGCCTTTTCATACTGTTCATGGGGTTCTCAAGGCAAGAATAATGAAGTGGCTTGCCATTCCCTTCTCCCATGGACCACATTCTGTCAGACCTCTCCACCGTGACCTGCCCGTCTTGAGTTGCCCCGCAGGCATGGCTTAGTTTCATTGAGTTAGACAAGGCTGTGGTCCTAGTGTGATTAGATTGACTAGTTTTCTGTGAGTATGGTTTCAGTGTGTCTGCCCTCTGATGCCCTCTTGCAACACCTACCATCTTACTTGGGTTTCTCTTACCTTGGGCGTGGGGTATCTCTTCACGGCTGCTCCAGCAAGGCACAGCTACTGCTCCTTACCTTGGACAAGGGGTATCTCCTTACTGCTGTTGTTCTTGACCTTTAATGTGCGATAGCTCCTGTAGGCCCTCCTGTGCCTGCGCAGTCACTGCTCCTCAGGTTGCTCCTCCTGGCTGCTGGCCCTGGCCTCGGGTATGGGTGGCTCCTCCCAGCTTCCGCCCCTGGCCTCTGGCTCGGGGTGGCTCCTCAGGGTCACCCCCCCTGGCCTCAGGCGCGAGATGGCTTCTCATGGCTGCCCCTGACCTCAGATGCAGGGTGTCTCCTCACGGCCGCCACTGACCTCGGATGCAGGGTAGCTCCCCTCGGCCGCTCCTGCACCGTCACAGCCTGGCACTCTAGGCCGCTGCCCCTGACCTCAGACATGAGGAAGCTCCTCTCAGCCGCGCTTAAGTAAGTGTGCCAGCCGGCAGCCGCCTGTGCTTAAGTGCACCAGCTCGCATGGAAAAAGCAAGAGAGTTCCAGAAAAACATCTATTTCTGCTTTATTGACTATGCCAAAGCCTTTGACTGTGTGGATCACAATAAACTGTAGGAAATTCTGGAAGAGATGGGAATACCAGACCACCTAACCTGCCTCTTGAGAAATCTGTATGCACATCAGGAAGCAACAGTTAGAATTGGACATGGAATAACAGACTGGTTCCAAATAGGACAAGGAGTACGTCAAGGCTGTATATTGTCACCGTGCTTATTTAACTTCTATGCAGAGTACATCATGAGAAACGCTGGACTGGAAGAAACACAAGCTGGAATCAAGATTGTGGGGAGAAATATCAATAACCTCAGATATGCAGATGACACCACCCTTATGGCAGAAAGTGAAGAGGAGCTAAAAAGCCTCTTGATGAAAGTGAAAGAGGAGAGCAAAAAAGTTGGCTTAATGCTCAACATTCAGAAAACGAAGATCATGGCATCTGGTCCCATCACTTCATGGGAAATAGATGGGGAAACAGTGTCAGACTTTATTTTGGGGGGCTCCAAAATCACTGCAGATCGTGAATGCAGCCATGAAATTAAAAGACGCTTACTCCTTGGAAGAAAATTATGACCAACCCAGATAGCATATTCAAAAGCAGAGACATTACTTTGCCGACTAAGGTCTGTCTAGTCAAGGCTATGATTTGTCCAGTGGTCATGTATGGATGTGAGAGTTGGACTGTGAAGAAGGCTGAGCACAGAAGAATTGATGCTTTTGAACTGTGGTGTTGGAGAAGACTCTTGAGAGTCCCTTGGACTGCAAGAAGATCCAACCAGTCCACTCTGAAGGAGATCAACCCTGGGATTTCTTTGGAAGGAATGATGCTGAAGCTGAAGCTCCAGTACTTTGGCCACCTCATGTGAAGAGTTGACTCATTGGAAAAGACTCTGATGCTGGGAGAGATTGGGGGCAGGAGGAGAAGGGGATGACCGAGGATGAGATGTCTGGATGGCATCATGGACTCGATGGACTTGAGTCTGAGTGAACTCCGGGAGATGGTGATGGACAGGGAGGCCTGGGTGTGCTGCGATTCATGGGGTTGCAAAGAGTCGGACACGACTGAGCGACTGAACTAAACTGAACTTTCTGCCATAAGGGTGATGTCTTTTGCACATCTGAGATTATCGATATTTCTCCCTGCAATCTTGATTCCAGCTTGTGTTTCTTCCAGTCCAACATTTCTCATGATGTACTCTGCATATAAGTTAAATAAGCAAAGTGTTCAATTTGTCCTTGTTCTCACCAAATGAATCTTTTTTTAAAACATGATGGACATTCTAACAGGTATAAGGTGCTATCTCATTGTGGCTTTGATTTGCTTTTCCCTGATGATGAGTGATGCTGAACATCTGTTAATATATCACATAGTGTTTGTAACAAACACTGTTTGTGATGTGGATAAAGCAAAACTTTGATATGTTTATTATTGCTCTAACTTAAACACTTTGAAAAAAGCACAAATTAAAGTAGTAGATTCATTCATCCAACAAATACTAAGTTCCTAATGTAGATGAAGGATTACTTTTCATATTGATTACTGAGCAATTTGTAGGAGTATGTATGTAGTGAAGAAAGTTAGAATAAGTTCTTCAAAAAGTACTGGAGTATCTTTTTTTTTTTTTTTAAAGGAACACTCTCTTTAATTTTCTGCTTTTGTTGTTAAATCATAGCAGGAGTTGGAAATCAGTCTTTGAATTGCTTTTTTCACCTGACCTAATAATAAGAGCTAAAGTAATCCAGTTTCTTAAAATAGCCCTAAATTCATGCTTAAATTTATTATTGGAACAGTGTTTGACACTAGTATATGGGCTTTATTTATATGATGTTTCAAGTGACATATTGGTAAATAATCTATTAAAACGGGAAAAAAATTTTGTCTAACAGTTTGTCAATCTTATCTTTTTAAAAATACAACTTAGTTTCATTGATTTTTCTGTTTTGTTTTATTCCTTACTTTCCTGATTTCTACTCTAACCTTTATTATTTTTTCTTTTACTAACTTTAGGCTTAATTTGTTCTTCTTTTCCTAGTTACTTGAGGTGTAGTTTATTTGAGATCTTTTCACATTTTTATTGTAGGCATTTATTGCTAAAATTATCATCTTAGTGCTGCTTTGCTGTACCTCATAAGTTTTGATATTTTGTCTTTTTATTTTCAATTATCTCAAGATATTTTCTATTTTCCCTTTGACTTCTTCTGTGACTTATCAGTTGTTTAAAAACACATATTTGTGAAATATTCAGTTTTACTGCTATTATTGATTTCTAGTTTTATTATATTGTGGCTGGAAAAGATAACTTCATATGATTTCAAGTTTATTATATTTGTTTAGACTTGTTTTGTGACAACATATGATTGGTCTTGGACAGGAATGTATATTCTGTTGCTGTTGGGAGAATATTCTCTATATCTGTTAGGTCGTACATCTTTAAACTAAAATAGATCATTATATACCGTTACAGTAAATAGTGCAGTATCATTAATCCTCAAAAGATTATGCTGTCAACTTAAAAATATTCAAAATTGAGGAACTCAAATGAAATTGTTATCAAGACATTGAAGAATGATGCAAAATAAATTATGTGAAAGAATGTGTTTGATGCTGTTTCAATTTGCCATTTTTTTATAAAAGTCCAACAGATTAACTCCCTATGAAAGGCAGAATACGAACAATTTTCATCTACTTTATGTTTTTATATAATATTTAAAGGTCCTTCAATGGATTTTATTATATTTCTTATTAAAATGATTTTAAATGTTATATGAGTCACTAGGGGTATTTTGGAAGTTTTCTAGACATTTGAGCTGAATCTTGAAAAATTGATATAAGAGCGAGGAACTAAAGCAAAAAATAAAAGGAGAGACTTTGTAAGAAAAATGTATACAATTTACAAAACCATAGGTTCATAAATAGAGTTATCAGAACTCTAACTTTTGTTGTTATTCACTAAGTCATGTCTGACTCTGCAAACCCATGGACTGCAGAGTGCCAGGCTTCCCTGTCCTCATTATTTCCTGGAGTTTGCTCAAATTCATGTTCACTGAATTGGTGATGCCATTCAACCATTTCATTCTCTCTCAGCCCCTTCTCTGCCTGCTCTCAGTCTTTCCCAGCATCAAGATATTTTCCAACAAGTTGGTTCTTTGCATCAAGTGGCCGAAGTATTGGAGCTTTAGGATCAGTGCTTCTAATGAATTTTCAGAGATGATTTCCTCTAGGATTGACTGGTTTGATATCTCTTATTGTCCAAGGGACTTTCAAGAGTCTTCTCCAGCACCACAGTTTAAAAGCATCAATTCTTTGTAGCTCAGCCCTCTTTATGGTCCAACTCTCACACCTGTACATGACTTACATAACTACTGGAAAGACCAAAGTTTGACTATATGGACCTTTGTCAACAAAGTGATGTCTCTGCTTTGCAATAAGCTATCTAGATTTGTCACAGCTTTCCTTCCAAATAGCAAGTGTCTTTTAATTTTCTGACTGCAGTCACTGTCTATAGTGATTTTGGAGACCAAGAAGATAAAATCTGTCATTGTTTCCACTTTTATTTGCCCTTAAGTGATGCAACTGGATGCAATGATGCTAATTTTTTAAATGTTGAATTTTAAGCCAGCTTTTTCAGTAACTAGAGAAGATAAGTAACTTTAGTAAGACCTGTGGTCAGTAACTGTATAATTTTTAAATCCAGATACTACTATGATACATCATCCCATATGAATTTAAATGATTAATAATATTAATTTTGTATACTACTAGTAAATGTATACTTAGCACAGGATCATTATTTTTTATTGAATGGCCATGGTTTCCACTTTTAAAAGGCAATTAGCAAAAATAAATACAGGAAGTATATTTCAATTAGCATCATGTTTTATGATATAAACATGTATTAAAAAAACATTCAAGCAAGCATCTTCACTTTGAATCCACATTATATAAATTATTTAACTATGTATTCAATTTTAAAATAGCACACTGGTTGAATTAACTAAAACAAATAGTTATTTTAATTTCTATATATATGACATAGATGTAAAACTCACTCAAAGTTTAAAAATAATTTGCTAACAGAATTTCATTGTCTTCAGCCTACATTTACAAAAGAGCTGGAAATGTATATCTCAACTGATTTAAAATATAGCACTCTCAAACACACAGAATGATAGCTTTTGTTCTCTAAGGAGTACAGCCTATTTTGAATATTTTAAAAATTAAACAGGAATCTTGCAGGAAATTCTCATGAAAATTGTATGGGCATAACACATCAATAAATTATCTTAAAATGAATTTTATTATAAACAGAAATGCTTTTCTCAGGTAGAATTCATCTTGAACTGAATTATTTTCTGTTGTGAACAATATTTGAGTGGGACCATAATTAATAAATAGAGAATGCAAATGAGTCATTGAGTTATTATGGATATTATACATTTGGATTGGGTAAGTTTTGAGATTTCTTAATACATGTAAACTAGCAAGAGGTTCTAGTATTTCCCTAGATTTTTAAAACTTATAAATTCATGAATGTTCTATTATTACAGAATGGTTGATATAAATGGTACAACATAAGTTCAGCTTGAAAGCATATACTTTTTAGTGTCCTTCCTCTTAATCACTTGTTTTGTGGAAAGTGTGGAAATAGTTCAGAATACCTCTTTGATCTGTTCTTAGTGAACTCCTGGCACCTAATGTTAAATATTACTCTATATATTTTTCCAGGTTGTTTATGTTTTTACCACATAGGTAGTTTAAATATGCTTTTACTGTACAAATTCATGATTTTTTTCTTTAACAGTATGTCAGCCTACTCTGGAAGTTATCGTTGAATGATTTAGAATATACTGAAATGCAACACTTGGCAGAGTTTCTCAATCTCATTCTTGAAAAGTAGTTACATAAAAAAAATATATTGAATCATCTAATTCAAGAAATTAATGCAAAAAATTATCTTTCCTTACCATTTAAAACATTCAATTCTATAATTAAGTCTCAAAAGATCATTCCATGAAGAGCCTTCTTTAAACAGTTCACTCATATTCCACAACTCAATTACAATTAAAACTATGTATCTTCAAAAGTTGTAAATAAATTGTTCTATACAAATACTATATTTCTATTTTATGTGCTGTGTTCCACAAGACACTTAATTGAAGTAAATCTTATCCAGGTATAAATTATTAGTAAACTGAAGTGTGTTTGAAAGATCCAGATTTGCTAATAGATTTAAGAAAATTTTTGTAATATTTCATTTTATCTGTCAAGAATAATAGTAATAGTCAAGTTTCAAACTTATTTGAATGTATGTTATGAATTTTATTTAATACTATTTATTTTATATGCTCTTTTTAAAATGCTGTAAAACATGGGAAGTAAGCATTTCACTGTTAGTTCAGTTCAGTCGCTCAGTCGTGTCTGACTCTTTGCGACCCTATGAACCACAGCATGCCAGGCCTCCCTGTCCATCAATAACTCTCAGAGTCCACCCTTACCCATGTCCATTGTGTCTGTAATTTCACTCTTGCTGCTAAGTCACTTCAGTCGTGTCCGACTCTGTGCGACCTCATAGACGGCAGCCCACCAGGCTCCCCCGTCCCTGGGATTCTTCAGGCAAGAACACTGGAGTGGGTTGCCATTTCCTTCTCCAATGCAGGAAAGTGAAAAGTAAAAGTGAAGTCACTCAGTCGTGTCCGACTCTTAGCGACCCCATGGGCTGCAGCCTACCAGGCTCCTCCGTCCATGGGATTTTCCCAGCAAGAGTACTGGAGTGGGGTGCAATTGCCTTCTCCGAATTTCACTCTTAAGGACTTTCTAATTAAAGGTCGAGATTGGGTGGGAAATTGGGTTTGCATTAGCCACGAATTTCCTTTACCCTACCACTCCTGAAATATTTCCTGCTTTCATACATGCCCTACACTACATAAGCTTATGGTTCTTTCTGATCCTATTGGCCTATCTAGAATCTATCCTTCCACATAATCTTATATTACTCTTTTCTTTTGTTCTGTCAACTTTCTTTTGAACTGCAAATATAGGTAGCATATTTGTAGTTTAAAAGAAAGTTGATTGTATATGTACATGTAGATAATTTATATCTAGGGCATGATATGTTTAGCCTTAAAATATTTCATGAATGAATGATTGTTTGATAAGCTAAAAATACTGGATTGGCCAAAAAGCTCATTCCAGTTTTTATATACAATGTTATGAAAAAGCTTGAACAAACTTTTTGATCAACCTAATACATGTTGTCAGTACACTTCTTTTTTCTGATTGTCAGACTTGTATTTCAAACTGCTTATAAACCTGCTAGTAAAGTAATGCTCAAAATTCTCCAAGCCAGGCTTCAGCAATAAGTGAACCGTGAACTCCCTGATGTTCAAGCTGGTTTTAGAAAAGGCAGAGGAACCAGAGATCAAATTGTTAACATCCACTGGATCATGGAAAAAGCAAGAAAGTCCAGAAAAACATCTATTTCTGCTTTATTGACTATGCCAAAGCCTTTGACTGTGTGGATCACAATAAACTGTGGGAAATTCTGAGAGAGATGGGAATACCAGACCACCTAACCTGCCTCTTGAGAAATCTGTATGCACGTCAGGAAGCAACAGTTAGAATTGGACATGGAACAATAGACTGGTTCCAAATAGGAAAAGGAGTACGTCAAGGCTGTATATTGTCACCGTGCTTATTTAACTTCTATGCAGAGTACATCATGAAAAACGCTGGACTGGAAGAAACACAAGCTGGAATCAAGATTATGGGGAGAAATATCAATAACCTCAGATATGCAGATGACACCACCCTTATGGCAGAAAGTGAAGAGGAGCTAAAAAGCCTCTTGATGAAAGTGAAAGAGGAAAGCAAAAAAAGGTGGCTTAATACTCAACATTCAGAAAACAAAGATCATGGCATCTGGTCCCATCACTTCATGGGAAATAGATGAGGAAACAGTGGAAACAGTGTCAGACTTTATTTTTTGGGGCTCCAAAATCACTGCAGATGGTGACTGCAGCCATGAAATTAAAAGACGCTTACTCCTTGGAAGAAAAGTTATGACCAACCTAGATAGTATATTCAAAAGCAGAGACATTACTTTGCCGACTAAGGTCTGTCTAGTCAAGGCTATGGTTTTTCCAGTGGTCATGTATGGATGTGAGAGTTGGACTGTGAAGAAGGCTGAGCGCCGAAGAATTGATGCTTTTGAACTGTGGTGTTGGAGAAGACTCTTGAGAGTCCCTTGGACTGCAAGGAGATCCAACCAGTCCATTCTGAAGGAGATCAACCCTGGGATTTCTTTGGAAGGAATGATGCTAAAGCTGAAGTTCCAGCACTTTGGCCACCTCATGCGAAGAGTTGACTCATTGGAAAAGACTCTGATGCTGGGAGGGATTGAGGGCAGGAGGAGAAGGGGACAACCGAGGATGAGATGGCTGGATGGCATCACTGACTTGATGGATGTGAGTCTAAGTGAACTCCGGGAGATGGTGATGGACAGGGAGGCCTGGGTGTGCTGCGATTCATGGGGTTGCAAAGAGTTGGACATGACTGAGTGACTGAACTGAACTGAACTGATTTGGTATTTTTCAATGTCTGTCCCTGAATCATATTTTTTAAAGTTCAAAACTTACCTAATTATCATATGCAGTCTTCATTGACACCATCCAATGACTGCCATTTTGGTGTCTGCTAATCACATTAATGAAATATTTGGCCAAATTAAAGGTATCTTATACAGGTAAGAAACCTGAAAGTCACATTCCTGTTTTCTTGGCCCCAGGTCCAAAGTCAGTGCATCACCAAGTAATGTGAATCATCAATTTAAAAAAAGTCTTTTAAATTCATTCTCCTTGCTCTCAATGTCTACTTCTGTTCCTGCATTTCAATCATTTAATCTCTCCTATGGGCCATATCAGATGTCTATCTTTTGGATCCCTGCCTTCTGCTCTTTCAGCTCTTTCACTTTTAGAATTTACCCTCCACAAACACAGGTTTGCAGTGCCCATGGCCATTTGCTGAAAAGTCTGTGGTAGCTCTCCATGGTATTAAATGCCAAAAAGGCTTTTAGTGACTTGGCTACTAACTACTTTTCATGGCTCTTATCTGCCATGCCTACAGATGCACCTTATGCCCTAGTCATAATATATTACTCACACGACCTAGAGATTTTTAAAATTTATATACTGCTATACAGTAATATATTTAGTGCCTTCTGCTAAGAAAGCTTTTTTCCAAAGTTTCTTTATTCTATTTAAATCTTTTTTTGCCCAAACTACTGCCTAAGAATCTCTAGAATAACATGAGCAATATAGAAATATCAAAATTCAAACAACAGAGGTGAACTCAATGGGTTCAAAATATCAGTTGACCATATTTGTATAGTATATACATATATACTGTCTTTTCTCTTTTATCTATCTTTCCATCAATTCCACATATTTTTCTTAAATGGCAGTTTATAGTCTATCCAGCTTCCTCCAACTTGGTTCTTCCTCAAAAGTGTGTTGTTGTTTTTTTTTTTTCAAAACAAACACATTTTTAGTGAAGTATACTTGATTTACAATGCTGTATTAATTTCAGGAGTACAGCAAAGAGATTCCGTTATATATATACACACACACACACACACACACACACACACACACACAGACATATATATATATTCTGTACTGTGCTTAGTCACTCAGTTGTGTTGGACTCTGCAGCCCCATGATCTGTAGACCACCAGATTCTGTCCATGGGGATTCTCTAGGCAAGAATACTGGAGTGGGTTGCCATGTCCTCCTCCAGGGGATCTTCCCAACCCAGAGATCGAACCCATGTCTCCCACAAAGCAGGCAGATTCTTTAATGTTTGAGTCACCAGGGAAGCCCAAGAATACTGGAGTGAGTAGCCTGTTCCCTCTCCAGGGGAACTTCCCAACCCAAGAATAGAACCGGGTCTCTTGCGTTACAGACAGATTCTTCACCAGCTGAGCTACCAGGAAAGCCATATAAATGTATGTATGTATATATATATATATATATATATATATCTTTTTTCAGATTGTTTTCATTATAGGTGTTTACAAGTTATTGAATATAGTTTCCTGTGCCATACAGTAAGTCCTGCTGTGCACCTATTTTATTTATAGTAGTGTGTATCTGTTTCAAACTCCTAATTTATCCCTCCCTCCCTTTTCCCTTTGGTAAGCAAAAATTTGTTTTATATGTTTTGGAGTCTATTTCTTTTTTAAAATTAATTTTACTGGAGTATAAGTGATTTACAATGTTATGTTAGTTTTTTCTGCAGAGCAGTGAATCAGTTACACATATACATATATCCAGTCTTCTTTAGATTATCTTCTCATGTAGGTCATTACATAGTATTAAGTCGAGTTCCTGTGTTATACAGTAGGTTCTTAATTAGTTACCTATTTTATATATAGTTGTGTGAATCTATTTGTTTTGTAAATATTCCACTTGTTTCATCTTTTTAGATTCAATATGATATCTGGCTGACTTAATTCACACTTAATATGATAATATATAGGATCATCTACATGGCTGCAAATGGCATTTTTAAAAACTTTGTTTAATGACTGAGTAATCAAACTACCACACAATTGCACTTATCTCACATGCTAGTAAAGTAATGGTCAAAATTCTCCAAGCTAGGCTTCAGCAATACGTGAACCATGAACTTCCAAATGTTCAAGTTGGTTTTAGAAAAGGCAGAGGAACCAGAAATCCAATTGCCAGCATCCACTGGATCATGGAAAAAGCAAGAGAGTTCCAGAAAATCATCTATTTCTGCTTAATGACTATGCCAAATCTTTGACTGTGTGGATCACAATAAACTGTGGAAAATTCTGAAAGAGATGCGAATACCAGACCACCTGACCTGCCTCTTGAGAAACCTATATGCAGGTGAGGAAGCAACAGTTAGAACTGGACATGGAACAACAGACTGGTTCCAAATAGGAAAAGGAGTACGGCAAGGCTGTATATTGTCACCCTGCTTATTACTTATATGTAGAGTACATCTTGAGAAACTTTGGGCTGGAAGAAGCACAAGCTGGAATCAAGATTGCCAGGAGAAATATCAATAACCTCAGATATGCATATGACACCACCCTTATGGCAGAAAGTGAAGAGGAACTAAAAAGCCTCCTGATGAAAGTGAAAGAGGAGAGTGAAAAAGTGGGCTTAAAGTTCAACATTCAGAAAACTAAGATCATGGCATCTGGTCCCATCACTTCATGGGAAATAGATGGGGAAACAGTGGAAACAGTGTCAGACAATTTTTTTGGGTTCCAAAATCACTGCAGATGGTGACTGCAGCCGTGAAATTAAAAGACACTTCTCAGAGAGAAAATTATGTCCAACCTAGATGACATATTAAAAAAGCAGAGACATTACTTTGCCAACAAAAGTCCATCTAGTCAAGGCTATGGTTTTTCCTGTGGTCATGTATGGATGTGAGAGTTGAACTGTGAGGAAGGCTGAGCACCAAAGAATTGCTGCTTTTGAACTGTGGTGTTGGAGAATACACTTGAGAGTCCCTTGGACTACAAAGATCCAACCAGTCCATCCTAAAGGAGATCAGTCCTGGGTGTTCATTGGAAGGACTGATGCTGAAGCTGAAATTCCAATACTTTGGCAACCGGATGTGAAGAGTTGACTCATTGGAAAAGACCCTGAAGCTGGGAGGGATTGGGGGCAGGAGGAGAAGGGGATGACAGAGGAGAAGATGGCTGTATGGCATCACTCACTCGATGCACATGAGTTTGGGTGAACTCTGGGAGTTGGTGATGGACAGGGAGGCCTGGAGTGCTGCGATTCATGGGGTCAGAAAGAGTCAGAATACGACTGAGCGACTGAATTGAACTGATGAACAAACTTGATATCTCATGTAGTTAAGCCTGGAAACAGGCTCATCTCTTCCTTAGTAGCCTTCAGTGTGGAAATTTGAGTCAATCCATTCAGGTTAAGGTTATTATGATTACCCTCATACACCATAGCCTTTCAGTTCATCTAGAGTTTAACATTTAATTTTATCTTATATAGCAATATTTTTTACCTTTTGACTTTCTAAGTGGACACCAATATCCTATTGAAGTTTTTAAACACAAAAATTGTTTAGAAGTATTTTTCAGACTGCTTAAATACATGTAAATTCAATTTCATCTTAATTGATTCACAGTTTCAATATCTGTTTTCACTGGTTCTCCTTAGCATCAGATGTTTTGTGATTTTGGCGTACCTTGGTTTTAATGAGGATATTTTATTTTGACTTGTTTGATTTCATATTTATTTTGTTGCTTTTAAGCATCTGTAAAAGATCTTTACATAGTCTGGGTGCCTGATCATCTCATGTATATTCAAACACACACATGTATACATACATGTCAATATAGTCTATGCTTTTAAAAGTTGTTAATGATCATTGTGGTTGGATATATATGATGATGATGAAGAAATATGCTTCAGTGTATTACTGATTCCCTGCTCTACAGTAGAAACTAACACAACATTGTAAACCAACTTTGCTCCATTTAAAATTAATTTAAAAAAAGAAATAGACTCAAAGAGATATAAAACAAACTTATGGTTGCCAAAGGGAAAGGGAGGGAGGGACAGATTAGGAGTTTGAGACTAACAGATAAGCACCATTACAAATAAAATAGATGCACAGCAAGACTTACTGTTTAGCACAGGGAACTATCTTCAATAACTTGCAATAACCTATAATGAAAAAATCTGAAAAAGAATATATATACATACAGTCAAGTTTGACTCTTTGTTCTAGCAAGAATACTGAAGTGGGTAGTCATTTCCTCCTCCAAGGGATGTATATATGTGTATATATACACATGTGGTGTGTGTGTGCTTTGTGCTCATTCATGAAGTTGTGTTTGACTCTTTGCAACCCCATGGACTGTAGCCCACCAGGCTCCTCTGTCCATGGAATTTTCCAGGTGAGAATACTGAAGTGGGTTTCCATTTCCTTCTCCAGGGGATCTTCCTGACCCCTAGAGATTGAATATGCATGTTCTGCATCTCCTGCATTAGAAGGAGAATTCTTTACTACTGAGCCACATGGGAAGTCTGTATGTTTACACAGATGAGTGTGTGTGTGTGTGTGTGTGTGTGTGTGTGTGTGTATAACTTTAAGGTGTTTAATTGAATCACTGTTACATTATCAGTTCAGTTCAGTCACTCAGTCATGTTCGACTCTTTGCTACCCCATGAACCTCAGCACGCCAGGCCTCCCTATCCATCACTAACTCCCAGAGTCCACCCAAACCCATGTCCATTGTGTCAGTGATGCCATCCATCTGTCTCATCCTCTGCCTATCACCTTCTCCTCCTGGCATCACTCTTTCCCAGCATCAGGGTCTTTTTCCAATTGGTCAGTTCTTCTCATCAGGTGGCCAAAGTATTGGAGTTTCAGCTTCAGCACCAGTCCTTCCAATGAATATCCAGGACTGATTTCCTTTAGGATGGGTTGGTTGGATCTCCTTGCAGTCCAAGGGACTCTCAAGAGTTTTCTCCAACACCACAGTTCAAAAGCATCAATCAATTCTTCAGCAGTCAGCTTTCTTTATAGTCCAACTCTCACATCCATACATGACTGCTGGGAGCCAGCATGAGGAATTCCACCCGTGATTAAGGTCATGTGGCAGAGCTCTGATGGCAAGGCTAATCAGACCTCAGGTTTTCCCCCTGGAATTTACTGAGCATCCACCCCCCAAAAATAAGAATCTGCCTGCTTTTCCACTCTTCTAATATTCTCTGGAAAAAGTCAAATCAGGGCTTTAGTCTTCTGCATTTGAAAGGGATGTTTCAGTTAAACCCCCTCTGATAAGTCTCTACCTTGCCTAACAGGTTCTCCCAGACCTCTTACAGCTTGTGAATTGCTTACAGCCCCCCAACTGCGAAAGGCACAAAGCTTAAAAGCATCTTAAAGATACAGAGCCTTTTCTAAAGAGTTAAAAATTACATTGGTAGAGGGTTTTCACTGCTGACTCAATGACTGCTGCCAGGCCTCCATATTCTTTATCTTTTAGGCACCTGGGAGGATGTTAATCAATGTAAATGGGATATGGAGAAAGATATATAGTAGTTTTGATGTTATCAACACTAGACTTTTGAGTTAATTACTTTTCTCTTTGTTATATATCACTGCACTCCTCTTGTGTCCTTGCTATGTAAGAATGTAACTTTATTTAGTGCTTTCTGAGAGTGGCACGAGACTTTGGGAAGATCAACACAAATAAGTCTTCTGGTTGACAAACCCTTATCAGAAAAAAGGCTGTAAAATGTTAATTGGCCCTTTTTGGCCAGAAGATGATGTAAATCACCTAAGACTTGTGTATACAATTAGGTATGCAGAGAGAAAAGCCTGGTTTTGATAAGAGTCTGGACTGCTAACACTGCATAATTTTGTATTACCCACGGATCTCCATGTTTTATCAAAAGTATAAAAGGCCTTCTGAACAATAGAGGCCGGAGCCAGTCACTGGACTGGTTTCCCCCGTGTCTCCTCTTTACTCTAATTTCAGGCTGAATTCCCATCTGGGGCGTGGAGGCTCACCATGTATACTTACTTGTCCCAGCTTTTAAGATCCACGCTAAGGGGATCCCAAGGCGGGGCACCCCCCGATATTCAAGCGGGCACCGGTGGCCCAACATAGATGGTGCAAGCTCCTTGTCTGGAACTTTATTGGCCTTCCCCGTAAGCCAAGTTATTCAGACTTCTTTCTCCACTTAATTTTCCTACTACACTATTTCTTCCTAACCTAATCTTATAGTAATAAATAAATAAGTTTTTTCCTTGCCAAAGCCGTCCCTGCTTCTAATTCCCTGGATCCGCTGGGGCTGGACCCCAGCACATGACCACTGGAAAAACCATAGCTTTGACTAGACAGACCTTTGCTGACAAAGTAATGTCTATGCTTTTTAATAGGCTGTCTAGGTTTCTGCTTTTTTTCTGCCTTAAGAAGATAAAGTCATAGACATAATAGAATGAAAAGAGTTCTTAAATTTGTATTTCTTTTCTTTAAATCATTTTATAAATGAATTATATCCCTTCAACAATAACAAAAGTCATCCTACCTGAATTTGTTGACCAAGTCTAGCTATTTGATTTGAAATATGTACATATAATAATATACTACATGTAAATTAGTATTTTTCGAGATGATTAATTCTGCTGCATTAGTTTCTTCTCCACACTAATACTATACTTATTTAAATACTGACATTATAGCTTTATATATTGTTATATTTTGAAGAAATTTCTCTCAATATTTCCATGTTGCTGTGATATCTTGAGTATTTTTATACATTTTAATTTCATGAGGATATTTAGAATCAACCCTATCAATTTCCACAGAATCCATATGGATATATTTCTTTCAAATATATAAAATTTATAGATATATCAATAATTTAATCCACATACATATTCATTCATAAATATTGTTATTCAATATTTGAATTGAAATATTCAAATAAAACTTTAAAAATTCTTATGTCAATATCTACTATTAACAGGAACATTTCATATATATTAAATATCTTTAGGGATTATAACATAGTATAATTAATGCTTTATTCTAGTTTTCCTTAAACTCATGTATTAGTCTGCTTAAAAAGTTGAATTCATAAAATACATAGGATTTCTGAATTTACCACTTGAATATTCAAAGAATATTAAATATTTCAATGTGTATATAATTGATAAACTATCCTATATTCCAAAATTATACTTTATTTTTACTTTTCCAACACTATTTAATTTGCAATTATAACTAAAATTGCAAAATGACACTTAAACCTTTGTCTAAATATATACCAGTTGTGTGCCTGGTTTCTCAGTTATGTCTGACTCTTTGCGCCCCTATGGACTACAGTTTGCCAAGTTCATCTGTTCATGGGATTTTCCAAGCAAGAATACTGGAATGGGTAGACATTCCCTCCTGCAGGGGATCTTCCCAACCCAGGGACTGAACCTGTGTCTCCTGCATTGCAGGCAGATCCTTTACCATCCCAGTCATCAGGGAAGCCCAAAAGTGAATTGTTAGTAGCTCAACCATGTCCAACTCTGCGATGCCCACCAGGCTTCTCTGTCCATGAAATTCTCCTGGCAAAAATACTGGAGTAGGTAGCCATTCCCATCTCCATCAGATGTTTTGTGATCCCTTCTCCAGGGGATCTTCCTGATCCAAGGAATGAACCCAGGTCTCTTACATGGCAAGCAGATTCTTTACCATCTGAGCCTTACAAGTTAGGACTCATTATATCAAAAATAACAGAATATGTAACCCTAACTGTTAATTAACAATAAAGGGAGTTTAGTGACTCAGGTTACTTCTGGGTCTAGAGCTATGCTTGATTTTATATGAAGTTGGATGCAGTGTTTAGTAAAGCCAGAATGGATCACATGTCTACCCTTCCTCCTTTTCCTCCTTCCTCCTTTTCTCTTTCTTTTTATAATTTTTTGATAGTTAACTTATCTATGGTGAAGTACGAAAACCTTAGGTATATAACTTGATTAATTTTTATATACATATTCAGCAGTGTAATAACCTGGATCATGATGTAGACTATTTCTGGCATGCTCAGAAGTTTCCTTATATCACCTCCCAGTCAGTATTTCCCTCAATAATAAAACTGCAATCCTTACCATATTAGATCAGTTTTCCCTCTTCTTGAAATTCATATAAATGGGATCATCTAGTATGCAGTTTTCAGTGTCTGGTTTTCTAAGAAAGTCATTTTTAAAATGATCTCTTAATTTTGCAAATAGATGACATATTGCTCACCCTCATTTTCTTGCATCTTTACAAAATTTCATTGTTAATCCTGTTTCCTTCATTTCTTTATGCCATCAGACTTATGCTGTCTCTACAGTACACTGTTTCCTCTCTGTCTGCTTAACTGTTTTGTTCTCCCCCATCCATTCTCCAGAATAAAAATACTTTCAAAATATAATCTCATTCACATTCTATCTAGCATTAACCTTGTGTGTGTATGTTAATCGCTCAGTCGTGTCTGACGTTTTGCAACCTCATGGACTGCAGCCCGCCAGCCTTCTCTGACCATGGAATTATTCAGGCAATAATACTGGAGTGGATTGCCATTCCCTTCTCCAGAGGATTTTCCCAACCCAGGGATTAAACTCTGGCCTCCTGCATTGCAGGCAGATTCTTTACCATTTGAGCTACAGGGAAGTCTTAGCCCATCTCAAACTCCTCAAACATAGATATTTCCAAGGAGTTCAATTCTTCTCTCTATGATCACTCCCAAGTGACACTCGAAAGCATTACTAAATCAATGAAAATCATTCTAAATCTTTTATATGTCTAGTTTTGGATCCTCAGTCATAGATGCAAGTCCAACTTTCCACGTGCCTGCTTTACATTATCGTTAGTATTTTCTTACCACCTTTCAAATGCTGACCATTAGAATGGTCAGCCCTCTCCTTCAAACCATCTTCAACTAATTTTTTGCCTTTGCAGATAATTGCACAAGACTTTTCGTGATATTAGAGGACTAGATCCTTGAGACATTCTCACGTATTTTAACAGTTGCCAAGTCCTACAAATCCTTCATTTTAATGTATTTTACAGATTTTCTTTCTTTTCATGCCTACAGCCATTATCCTAATTTACTCCTCTGTGACTTTGTACCTGGACTGCTTGAAGTAGTCTCCTTACTCTCTTTCTGGTATTTCAATTTTAATGCATCATACTCAGTCGCATGCTAATTGTCATGTATCAGAGTATATACACTGTCAGCCACAAGCTCTTGAACTATAATTAAAACAGACAATTAAAAATTGCTGACTTTAATTAAAAACAACAATATGAGCTGCAATCAAGACTCCTTATTCTTGAGTTCGTCTATAGATCTGGTAGCCCTATTTCATATCATTAATTCACTTAGTTGTTCTTTTATATGTCTATTACCTTTTATCACAAAGAAGTCAACTTCAAAGTTGAAGATTTTTTGCATGTTTTGTTCATTGCTAAATACCCAGTCCCATAAAGAGGGTTGAACTCATAACAAGTACCCATTAAGTACTGGTGAAAGAGAGTGAATTGTTTTATAGTCAAATGGGAATATTTATTCCCCAAAGACAATGAATGCTTTTATTTTTCTATCATGGCTCAAGCTATATACCCTTAGTGTAATGCCCTTTCTATCTCTTTTTACATCATAAAAATAAATAAGTAAAGATAGATCCTAACTATAGAAATTCTTTAAAGCTCATTTTAATCATGCCAACCTAATGTTAGTTCTTTCTCCTTTAAATTCCCACAGCACTTTGCATCACTTTTATAGAACCTATAATACTAGGCCCTTAAGACTCACTTGAAAAATTGCTTGTCTTAATCTCCCTAAAAGACATCCTTTGAGGCCAGAAGCTCTATTTTAGATATATTTAGAACCTTAACATTTAGTGGAATAACATGTTAATGGTAAACAGTCAATGCATACTTATTTAATTGGGCTAGGTATTATTTTATGTTCAACATAAATTTGGCAGAATAAATTAATGTTTATCATGCATGGAAATGTCAAAGGATATTGTGCTTAATTTTCTTATAACAGATTAATTTGTTTGTGTCTGCTAATAAACAACTTAGCTACTATCCCTGGGAATGAAGGAAATACTAATTTTATGAATAGTTACCAGTGTAAATAGCCTCTGTGATTCCATGTTTAACATAGTATTTATTATTTTTAGATAGACTCATTTAGGAAGAATTGTCCTATTCTGGAAAAATAGTAATTCATGTTCTGTAAATATAAATGAAGTAGAGTTCATACTGTTAGCTAGTCTAAATTTCAGTTTGGACACTTAGCATGTTAATTTATACAAATGCATCCCAAATTAATGTGTCACATATCCAGCAGGTTTTGAGAAAGTTATGGGAGTGTGTTCTTTGTTAGATTTATATGGTGGATATGTGAATGCATAAATATACAACCAGAGTGCAAAAATACGTTGTGGCACAATGGAACCCAGCAGCATTCATTGATTCTGGAAAGTGCTAAAAATCTATATATATTTATGGGTAACAAAAATGTAAAATTTGTCCAGAAGCTATAGTCCAGATCAGTTTGAGAAGAAAAGGCTTTAAAATATAACAGATCAGTATTCACCTCCGTGACCTGTAGGTAAGTAAAGCCTACACCAAGGACGATTCTAGATTCATTAAAAGAGTGGTTATTTAAAATTAAGCACAGAGTTAATGTTAGTTTCTTCAGTTTGAGGTGTTAATGGGGATCTTATGAAGAATAAGTGAGATAATGCAATAATTGTCAACATTTTAAAGTATAAAAGCTTCATATCAAAGCACTAGTGGATACCCAATCCTTATAGTAATATTTTTAGGCTCAATTTACAATTAAAAAAAAAAAATCATTGAAAAACTACTGCGATTTTTTTAAAGCTCTTAAAAAGAATTTTCTTTTAGTTATTACAGTACTTACATGACTTTCAGCTTCTGTGGTGACTCAGATGGCAAAGAATCTATCTGCAATGCAGGAGACTGGGGTTCGATCCCTGGGTTGGGAAGATCCCCTGGAGAAGGGAATGGCAATCCACTTTAGTGTTCTTGCCTGGAGAATTCCATAGATGGAAGAGATTGGCAGAGGATAGTCCATGGAGTCTCAAAGTGTCGGACACGACTGAGCGATTAATACTTTCACATTTATATGACTTTGAAAAAGCCATAATACATATTTTAATAAGGTGCTATTTTTGTTGCCAGTGAGTATTTTTCCCTAATAATAGGATCAGCATAATATCATGCAATTCAATACTAAAGTGTTCTTTCAGAAGAAGCTACAGCATTTATTAAGGTTATTCTTAGTTTATTACAGTCTTCCCACTTCTGGGTTAAAACCTTCTCTTTCCAAAGAGATCTAGGGTAATCACTTAATCTAAGTCTTGGTTTAAGTAACAGTAAGTGATTGAAATGGTAACATACTCAAGTAGTCTTGCCTGGGAAATCCCATGGACAGAGGAGCCTGGAGGGCAACAGTCTGTGGGGTTGCAAGAGTCAGACATGTCTTGGCGACTAAACCATCACCACCACAAAGTGAATGAACATGGCTGTTGTTGATAATGTTGGTAATGATAATGTTTTTAATGAATCCTCCAAAATTTCACACACACACACAGACACAAATGCAATTAAGACAATAATGTAATTTCTCATTAAAGGGAAACATTTGCATTTCACAAGCAATAGAACTTTAGTGTGGCATCCTGAATATACAAAATACCACTGATAATTTAAGGGTTTGTTTTTTTATTTCCACATGTCGTTCTTTAATCCAGCTGCAGATGAATCTGGCTGGATGCCCATAAGTGGGAGGAAAGAGAAAATCACAGTTTAAAATATTTCCTTTATAATGACATTTTGTTGGCTGATTAATCTTTTCTGTTACAAAGCTAAATAACACCATATGTTAGCAGCAAGTTTATTGCTACAAGATACAAGAAAGATCTACCTCATGATAAATGATATGGATATTTTTTAGCTGAAAGTAAAAGGGAGAACAAAATGCTGTTGGAATCTTGTTTCCAAAACCATTTAGGTAGTTTGATTATATGATATATATCATAGAAATGAGGGTGTCTTCAGAGATCAGAGGAACACTTTATAAGTTAGGCTTTCTGAGTTAAGCCCATATGGGAAAAGACAACTTTCCTTTAAATCTATGTGGATGGTGTTTTGGCAAAGTGAAACACTCTTTCCAACACAAGCTACTTGAAATTTAATTAAATACAATACTTAACAACAAAAATATAAAATACATTTTTGATTGTGTATTAAAGCCAAATGAAGCTTAAGAACTAATTCTGTTTTATTTTCCAGATAGTTTGTATTTAAAACACAAACAGTAGCAAAACCACATTAGAGCAGCAGAAAAAAAATGATAGTATAATGGAATTTTTTTTTCTAGCATGTTATTTTAGATGTTTCTCTCAAATCAGTCAAAGTCATTTATTGAGTTCCTACTGTGTGCCTGTTATTTTATAGATTCTCAAAATATAGTAGTGGTCAAAAATAGATAAGATCTGTCCTCATAAAACTTATAGACTGGTTAGGGAAAATATGAATGAATGAATAAACAAATCATTATACCAATATAATATAACACTGTATAATATTACTAATAATTACTAATGATTTCAAAATAGAGTAGTACCATAAGGAATTTCATGTAATGAAATTGAAGTATATAAATGCTACAAAAAAATAAAAATTAAGGGTGAAAAAAATGAAATAAAGTAAATGTTAAATAGCTCAGAAAATTCGTTCTTCCATTCCACCCAATAAACACATGAGACACATAAGCCTATCTTTTCTCAAATTCTCAGTTTAAGCATCATGCTCTGCTGCTGAGTATATTTCTATTATGTACAAGGGTACATTTCACACATCTGTAAAGGGTAAATCATTATCAACGTTAATTTATTCAATTGTTTATTCACTACTTCAATTATAAATTCAGCGGACGTGTATTTAGTAAACTCAATATAATTAAGATAAAAATTTGGATTCTGGAGTAATGCTGCCTGGCTTAAAACTTGGCTTAAATTTTATTTTTTTTAAATTAGCTGGTGCCCTTTAACTTTATAATGATAGCACATGCCTTATAGAGTTTTGAGGGTTAAAGGAGAGAAATCATGATATGGCAAGTACATTCTAAAGCAGCTCCCAAAGAATCATGCCTTTATGAAATCCCTGCACCTTGAGTATGTAATCATGGGAGTAACATTCCATTGTGTTTACCATATTCTCAGGCTGAGGAACATGTCAGAGATTCTACACATACTCAAGGTGCAGGGATTTCATAAAGGCATGATTCTCTCATAGTTTTCTGAATGTTGAGTTTTAAGCCAACTTTTCACTCTCCTCTTTCGCTTTCATCAAGAGGCTCTTTAGTTCTTTGCTTTCTACCGTAAGGGTGGTGTCATCTGTGTATCTGATGTTATTGATATTACTCCCAACAATCTTGATTCCAGCTTGTGCTTCATCCAGTCTGGCATTTTGCATGATGTACTCTGAAGCTGAAACTCTAATACTTTGGCCATCTGATGCAAAGGACTAACTCATTTGAAAGTCAGTTCCTGGGAAAGATTGAAGGCAGGAGGCAAGGAGATGACAGAGGATGAGATGGTTAGATGGCATCACCGACTCAATGGACATGAGTCTGGGTAAACTCCAGGAGTTGGTGATGGTCAGGGAGGCCTGAAGTGATGTAGTTCATGGGAGTCGCAAAGAGTCGGACATGACTGAGCAAATGAACTGAATGGAAACTCTGCATATAAGTTAGATAAACAGGGTGATAATATACAGCCTTGATATATTCCTTTCCTGACTTGGAACCAGTCTGTTTCCTGTTGCTTCTTGACCTGCATACAGATTTCTCAGGACGCAGGTAAGGTGGTCTGCTATTCCAATCTCTGGAAGAATTTTCCACTCCCAGATGGGATCCTCTTGGAGTGCCTTTAAATGAAACAGAACATAACCTGGGATGGAAGGCATTCCAGAGAAGTGGTTGCCTAACAAATCTTAAGTAATGATCCTTTCTATCACACACTTAATAATTAGTTTCAATGTATTTCTTCCAATAAAATATAAACTCCCTGAAGGCAGGGATTTTTGTCTAAATTCCTAACCTAAATGAATCCCTCAGTGTTAGTAGTTAGTCGCTCAGTCGTGCCCGACACTTTGCGACCCCATGGACTGCAGCCCTCTGCCCATGAGATTTTCCAGGCAAGGATACTGGAGTGGGTTGCCATTTCCTTCTCCAGGGCATCTTCCAAACCCAGGAATCGAACCTGGGTCTCCTGCACTGCAGGCAGATTCTTTACCAACTGAGCTACAAGGGAAGCCCTATAGTAAGTAAGTATTTAACATTTATCTGATTAATGAATTCCAAGTCAATCAAATGCATAAATTTGTGAAGGGTCACAAGAAAATCAGACAGGAAGGATAAATTAGGAAGGAGTGGCATCTGTAAAATATTGGTGGTCAAAGGGGCACTATGTCCTCATAGCCATCAAGTCCCTTTTTTTCAAAATCTGACTGTCTGGAAGGACAAAATAGTCCACTCGGGTCAATGCATGGATGTTCATTCATGTCTGCAAACACATGTACAGCAAAGTTGTGATGTGTTTCTATTCTCATTCATGGCATGTTATGTTACCAGGTGACAGAAATCACCTGGATACATATCATAATCTTTGAGAGTACAATAAAAATTAGATTTGTATTCCTTGGAAAGATTAAAAATCTATGCAATGCAAGGAATCGACATGGACTTTAGGTCAGTACAGGGGTTCTCAAGGATAAGCTCTAGATATTTTATCTTCAGCATACACACACACACAAAATTAAAAGACTTGAATTTTTTCCTTAGTTATCACTTCATTTCTCCCTTTTATTTATCATACATCATTAAGCTAGTAGGCAAGTACAAGTATTTCATATAACCTACACCCCCGCCCCCGAGACTGTAGTTTACCCATCCGTCTCCCCTCCCCCGTCCCCCCCACTTGCTCTGGTCATAGCCGTGCTGTGGTCCACAGCGTGCGTCTCCTTAGTCGGGTTTGTGCTTTGTCTTCATGTCTCATTAAATGGTGTTTTTCCCCCATAGCAGTAAGTTGAATTGGTGTATCACCATGCAGTCACAGGAGAAGGCAATGGCAACCCGATCCAATACTCTTGCCTGGAAAATCCCATGGACGGAGGAGCCTGGTAGGCTGCAGTCCACAGGGTCACACAGAGTCGGACACGACTGAAGTGACTTAGCAGCAGCAGCAGCAGCAGCAGCAACAACACTCTCGATAAAGGCAAAAGGTGAAAGCTTAGAGGTCATAAGCTTTTTTTCCTGGAAATGTTTACCAGATAAAAAATTAGTGAGGGAAGGCTGAGCACCGAAGAATTGATGCTTTTGAAATGTGGTGTTGGAGAAGACTGTTGAGAGTCCCCTGGACTGCAAGGAGATCCAACAAGTCCATTCTGAAGGAGATCTGCCCTGGGATTTCTTTGGAAGGACTGATGCTGAAGCTGAAACTCCAGTACTTTGGCCACCTCATGTGAAGAGTTGACTCATTGGAAAAGACTCTGATGCTGGGAGGGGTTGGGGGCAGGAGGAGAAGGGGATGACAGAGGATGAGATGGCTGGATGGCATCACGGACTCGATGGACGTGAGTCTGAGTGAACTCCGGGAATTGGTGATGGACATGGAGGCCTGGCGTGCTGCGATTCATGGGGTCGCAAAGAGTCGGACACAACTGAGCAACTGAAATGAACTGAACTGAATATTGTTTTGCTAAATACAGCATAAAATTGAAACATGCACTATTGAAACTCAGAATGTTTCTCCAATTGAGCAGTCAAAATTCATTATTTAAATTTTTCTTTAGGTCTGAAATTCAGTTGTCTTTATAATGTACCTACCCTATACTAGAGTACTGAAACCTTCTACATCAACGACATGTGTTTTGCAAACATATTTTCATCAGTAATTTACTCTAGTGAAGAAAATCTCTTGATTTAAACCTTTCCACCTAACAGGAGGATAAAAAATAATTTCAGATACTGCCTCAGTAAAACAATCAGAAATTTAAAACCACTGAGAGATCACTGGACAGTCAATATATAAGTATATTTTGGATGAGATTTATATCATATGTAGTAAGGATCTGGAAGTTCTTAAGTGAAACACAAGAAGTGTGAGTCTTTAAAACTGAAAGAATTATCAATCATGTTTTAATCTTACTCACTATGGGTTTAATCAATGATGTGTAAAGTATGAGTATCATTTTGAATACTATATTGTGTAAGTATCATAGTGTGAAGTACAAATCAAAAATCAATTATCTTATTTAGAAATATTTAATAAAGGCTACATTGTAGTTAAACAAATTAAAATTTACATTAAAATATATATGTAAATAAACATAAAGGATTTTTATTGGCATTGTTGCTATTACAGTGGTTATTTTTATCTATGGTATAAAGTTTTTCCATCTCAGTACCTCGCCTAGGCATTTCTGTACACACTAAGAAAGAATTAGTGTGAATGGAGACAGGATTGCAGCCTTGTCTCTGCCATCCATTTTATCTCCACTCTTTGCTCCTTCCAAGTGGAAAGCATGGAAATACATTCAACCTTTAGAATTTTTAACACCTGACATACATGAGCTGCTTTTAATGCTGGGCGTCTGCTTCTCTGAGAGGGATAAATTTCTGATGTGTGACATTTGCTATTCCCATAGTGTATACTTCCACTATGGTTAATTTCAAGATGCCAAATTATTTAATAGTTATTGGCAACATTTGAGAGTCAGTAGGAGCCCACAGGAGCCTGATCTGTGGGCATATCACAAGATACAATCATACCACAAGATACAGTCAAGTGTTCTATGCAGGGAGTTTGGAATTTCTAAATAGTAAAGTGTGGGAAGATAGTAGCAGGTCATGACAAAAGGGGAGGTTGGGTCAATCTCTTTGAGAAGGATATTTGTCATATCAGCAAATTAGTATTTGTTTGAAAAAATAAGAGATGTCAAAGGATTTTAAAGATTTGGCAAGATCAGATTTGTTAGTTAAAAAGATCATTTTGACAGTTATTTTGCATTTTGAAAGTTATGTGGAATTCAGGTTGGAAAAGATGAGTCTAGAGGAAGAAGGACATGGTGGAAGAAAGACTAATTTAAGATTTTGTTAGTGAAGTGCAGTGGAGAAAACACAATCTGAAAAGGTCTTAGTGAAGGATTGAAAGTGAAAGTGAAGTCGCTCAGTTGTGTCCGACTCTTTGTGACGCCATGGACTGTACGACTCTTTGTGACCCCATGGACTGTAGCTTACCAGGCTCCTCCCTCCATGGGATTTTCCAGGCAAGAGTACTGGAGTGGGTTGCCACTTCCTCCTCCAGGGGATCTTCCTGACCCAGGGATCGAACCCAGGTCTCCCGCATTCCAGGCAGACGCCTTAACCTCTGAGCCACCAGGGAAGCCCTAGTGAAGGATTAGGTAAGGATTAGGTATCAATAAAACCTAGAGGAACTCTAGTCTACAGACTGACATCCTCAGTGCTGATTCCAGGGAGACATGACAATATAGACCTTGGACTAGAACTGAGGTTGAATTCCAGATCCCAGAATTCCTACTGAGAGCAAATTGCCAGTGCATTCCCAAGTATATGGAGAAAGCATTCTGATTGGTGGAGTCAGTTACTAGAAGTTCAGAAATCATCAAAAGAAATCAATTAGCAAAACCAGACCAAGGTTCTGGTAAGACCAGCAAGACAGCTGACTTGATACATGTATATTTAGTACTTGAACTCAGGGTTAGGTAAAGTCTTGATGAGAAATGGTCTGTTCTCACTCTCTGAGTTGAGTCTGATGCTGTATATTTCGAGACTATTCAAATGATACCATATTCAGAAATTTTTTAATCTAAGAACAGAGAGCTAGCTAGGCTGTTTAGTACAACATCATCCTTGATAAAAGGAAAGGGAACCTTTGAGTTTCACAGAATATACATTCCTTGCTAAAACTTACTTGATGGTAGGGTCTAATTGCCTGCAAGGGCATCATGGAAGCAGATTTATGGAATTATATTGAGACAAAACATTTTGGTGATTAGTTGTATTTTGAATATAATTAGACACCAGAAATGATTTCATGTAAGTAGGAGAACTATATTTTACTAGAACTTTTGGTATGCATATTTTTATACTTCTAAAGAGGATTTTTAAAAGAAATATGCTTTACCATGACATATAGAGTTTTTAAATATTAGGAAAATCTTGTAATCATGAGCACCAGTGAATATATCAACATTATATAGGGTAGGATAAGGAGGATATTTTCAAATGATTTCAGATTTCCATTACATAATAAAACTGTCAGTCGATAGTTATAATGATTTAAATATTAATGGATTCTAGAGTAGTTTTAGAGTAGTATTAAAATTAAAATCTATCAAAGTTGATATTTTTGATTAGTATAAATGAGATATAAAAATGGAAATTCATATACACACTATAAAATGTATCAGTGATTTTGAAAAAAGATGGCTGAATTGTTATGCTTTTTAATTTAATATTTCTGATTTGATAACTTATAACAATACAATTATTAGAATACTGATAAATAAATTGGTGAGGCATCTTATGTTCTAGATAGATGAGCATCATTTTGAGAAGATGAGTGTCAGGTTAATTCCATATGGTGGTTACTAAATAGCTGGTCATCATAATCTTGGATTATGAAAAAAATATGTCATAATGATGAATAGTTACAGTGGTATAGCCTGTTGTCAAAAAACAGCTAAGTAATATTCAATGCCATAGTAAGTAGATATTTATCAAGAATACGTTAGGTGTCATGTATCAAATATAAAGTTCCAAAATTTGCAGATGAATAAGAGAAAAATTTGCCTCTTGATGTTATAAACCTCACATGTTAATAGAAACAAATATGAAAACAAGCATATGCTATAGAAGGGCTCTCTATAGTACATAAGGCTTTAGGCTTGAGTGAAAGGAATAGTTCAGTGTAGAAACTTCTGCATGGTGTAGGGAAAGGAGAGGTAAGAAAATTGGATCTTAACAGTAGTTCCAGATTTATGGATTTTCCCCTTTTATCCTGTGTGGCTTACCTTTCTATACTGCATTAACTTTCTATACTGCATTTCAATCTTGAACAATATTTTTCCAAGAATTTTTGCTTTACCCAACAATACTTGCTAACATTATTTTGTTACAGAATTTCTCTCTCTCTCTTTTTGCAGCACATAACACATTTTAAATTAATTACAGCTGGGAAAATATTGGGACGTTGATTGCTTTAGTATGATTAAAAATTAATTTTCTAATTCAAAATGCAACCAAAAGTAGTTTCTTTCCCTATGGGTTAGTTCTTATCTAGAGAAAACAGAGTCACAACATCTCAGAAGACAAGTACACCTTGGAGTTTTAATGTCACCTCTTCCATATGCCCTCCCACACAGAGCCTTTTTGGGGAAAGAAGAAAAGGATCCTGTGCTCAGAGGAGACATAGGGCTGCTAGTACTCCCCAGCACCTAGACCCCTATATTGGCCCAGGCTGATGCTGCAGAGAGAAGTGGAGGTCATTCAGCAGGTAGGACCAGAGGAATGCTTGGGCTTTCTCATCTGCTCAGAGCAGTTTCCAGTTGACCTGACAGTAAAGGAACATTTAGTGGTGTATATAATCTTGGTGTTCCAGAGAGAGGAGGGAAGTGTTCTTTATTTAATGCCTCCTACTTGAAACTTTATGTGATAGTAACTCTACATAATAATAGTTATATAAAATTATACAGCTTAAAAATAAATGTTGCTGTTGTTATACAGTCCCTATGCAAAGCAAACAAACAACAACAAAAACTCAAGTCACCATATTAAAGTAATGCCATAAAATTATTCATGATTTAGGGTTTGCAATCTTCAACTAATTACAAGCATTGCTGTCCCTAATTACTAATGACACATTGACATATTGTGTGTCCATAGTAAGAAAATATATTACAGGGTGGCATTTTCTTGGAGGACTCAGTTCAGCTCAGTTCATTCGTTTAATTGTGTCCGACTCTTTGGGACCCCATGAACCGCAGCATGCCAGGCCTCCCTGTCCATCACCAACTCCTGGAGTCCACCCAAACCCAAGTCCATCAAGTCGGTGATGCCATACAACCATCTCATCCTTTGTCATCCCCTTCTCCTCCTGCCCTCAATCTTTCCCAGCATAAGAGTCTTTTCAAATGAGTCAGCTCTTCGCATCAGGTGGCCTAAGTATTGGAGTTTCAGCTTCAGTCCTTCCAATGAACACCCAGGACTGATCTCCTTTAGGATGGACTGCAATCCAAGGGATTCTCAAGAGTCTTCTCCAACACCACAGTTCAAAAGCATCAATTCTCAAGGTACCATAAATAAGGAATACTTCCTAGGATCCCTGATGATATAAACATACTCTTTAATCCCAACACTCTCCTCTTTCAAGTTCCCCTTCCCTTGTTGAAACAGATGCTGGCTTTGTCTTCAATGCCTTTGGGGAGAGGGTAAGTGTGAGTAGCTAGCAGTTCTGTAATCAATTAATATTATTTAATTTCCAGAAGATCAAACCGAGAAAAAAATAAGCAAACAACAACAATAAACAAACAAAAAGAATAGAGGAGGTTAAATGGTGTAGGGAAAATAAAGATTAATCAGGGACACAGAAATAACTAGTGGAAACACAAGAAGAATTTTCCAGGGTAGAAAGAGATACACATATATTGTTTTTCCAGTCCTAGAATAGAAATTGATATATTTCTCCCAGGAATGAGTTTTTACACATGTATCCATACTTGTTACATAATAATAGATATTCTTTTTTATTTAATATATTGATTGTACTATACAATTTAAAATATAGGCTGTATGCTTCACTAAAAGCATATAGAAAATATATTTTTATATCTCTAGTGTCTATGATATTGTTTGGCCCATAATATATTATATGCTTAACACTGTCAGCTGATGAGTAAATTTTTCTTGTTTCATCAGTAATACATATAATTTTAAAGCATAAAGATATTATTCTGGATATTGTCTATCAACATGACAAAGTTTGAATCCATCATTCTTGACATTTCTTTTCTAGCTCTGTTGCCCCTCCCTCTAATATGCAGCTAGGTAGATATCCAAAGGAAATAAAATGACAGGGTCTCAGACAGGTATTTGAATTCCTATGTTCATTAAACCATTATTCACTATAGCCAAGATATGGAAAAAACCTGTCTATCAACAGATGAATGAATAAAGAAAATGTGTATACATATGCAATGGTATATTATTCAATAAAAAAAAGGAAATGCTAAGTAAAATAAGCTAGATAGAGGAAACCGATAGTGCATAAACTCATTTATATAGGGAAGCTAAAAAAACAAATTTATAGAGGTATAAAGTAGAATGGCAGTTACCAGAGGCTAAGACATGAGAGAAATGGGGAGATCTGGTCAAAAAGGAAACACATCTTCATTTACAAGACAAGTTCTGGGGATCAGAACACACATACATGTATAGCATGCACAGTGTTGTGATGATGGTTAAATATATTATATATGAAATTTGCTAAGAGAGTAGCTCTTAAGTGTTCTCCCTGCCCCCTTTTCCCAGTTGTAACTATTTGAGCTGGTGGATGTGTTAATTAGGTTGACTGTGGAAACCATTCTACAATATATATGTATATCAAATTTTCATGTTGCATACCTTCAATATATACAATTTTATTTGTTAATTGTTGTTGTTGTTCAGTAGCTAAGTCATGTCCTACTCTTTGTGACCCTATGGTCTTCAGCAAACTAGGCTTCCCTGTCCTTGACTATCTCCTGGAGTTCAAACTCATGTCCGTTGAGTCTATGATGCCATCCAACCATCTCATTCTGTCTCCTCCTTCTCCTTCTACCTTCAATCATTCCCAACATCAGGATCTTTTCCAATGAGTTAACTTTCAACATCAGATGGTCAAAGTATTGGAGCTTTAGCTTCAGCATCAGTCAGTCCTTCCAATGAATATTCTGAGTTGATTTCCTTTAGGAATGACTGGTTGGACCTCCTTGCAGTCCAAGGGACTCTCAAGAGTCATCTTCAGCACCACAATTAGAAAGCATCAGTTCTTTGGTGCTCAGCCCTTCTTTATGGTTCAACTCTCACATCCATACATGACTACTGGAAAAACCATAGCTTTGACTGTATGGACCTTTGTCAACAAAGTGACATCTCTGCTTTTTAATATGTTGTCTAGGTTTGTCATAGCTTTTCTTCCAAGGATCAAGCAATTTTTAATTCTGTGACTGCAGTTACCATCTGCAGTGATTTTGGTGCCCCTTGCCCCAAAATAAAATCTGTCACTCTTTCCACTTTTCCCCCATTTATTTGCCATGAAGTGATGGGACCAGATGCCATGATCTTAGTTTTTTGAATGTTGACTTTTAAGCCAGCTTTTTCACTCTCCTCTTTCACTTTCATCAAGAGGCTCTTTAGTTCCTCTTTACTTTCTACCGTTAGGGTGGTATCATCTGCATATCTGAAGTTATTGACATTTCTCCCAGAAATCTTTGATTCCAGCTTGTGCTTCATCCAGCCTGGCATGTCACATGATGTACTCTGCATATAAGTTAAATAAGCAGGGTGACAATATACAGCCTTGACATACTCCTTTCCCAAATTTGAACTAGTCAGTTATTCCATGTTCTGTTCTACTGTTTCTTCTTTATCTGCAAACAGGTTTCTCAGGAGACAGTTAAGGTGGTCAGGTATCCCCATCTATTTAAGAATTTCTCACAGTTTGTTGTTAAAATCTTTAACATAGTCAAAGAAGCAAGAGTATATATATATTTTTTGAATTCTCTTGCTTTTTGCATGATCCAATGAGTGGTGGCAATTTGATCTTTAGTTCCTCTGCCTTTTCTAAATCCAGTTAACACATCTGGAAGTTCTCAGTTCCTCTTTCCCTTAGTTAAGAGGAGAGAAAAAGGAACCTAACAAGAAGTATGTGATTCTGTGTGTATGTAGTAAAAGTTTCTTACTATATAAATTGAGCATGCTCAGTTGCTAAATTGTGTCCAGGTCTTTGTAACTCCATGCTCGTTGCAACCCCATGGACTACAACCCACCAGGTTCCTCTATCCATGGAATTTTCCGGACAAGCATATTGGAGTGACTTGCCATTTCCTCCTCCAAGGGATCTTCCCAACCCCGAGACTGAACCCATGTTTCTGGTGGCTCTTGCACTGACAGGCAGATTCTTTATCACTTGGCCACCTGGTGTGCATGCTAAGTCACTTCAGTTATGTCTAAGTCTCTGTGACCCTATGGATTGTAGCCCATCAGGCTCCTCTGCCCATGGGATTCTCTAAGAGAGAATACTGGAGTGGGTTGCAATGGCCTCCCCTAGGGTATCTTCTCTATCTAGGACTGAACCAAAGTCTCTTATGTCTCATGCATTGGCAAGTAATTTTTTTTTTTTTTTTTAACCGCTGAGACTCTTGGAAAGCCCCATAAATTGAGCCTTTTTTTTTTTTTTTTTTTTTTAGAACTTATACCATTATGATAATGAGTCCTACTGCTTCACTGGACTTCATAGTAGTTCAGCTGGTAAAGAATCTGACTGCAATGCAGGGCCCCAGTTTGACTCCTGGGTTGGGAAGATCCCACGAAGGAAGGTGTGACAATCCACTCCACTATTCTTGCATGGAGAATTTCCATGGACAGAGGAGCTTGGTGGGCTACAGTCCATGGGGTCACAAAGAGTCAGAAACAACTGAATGACTAAGCACAGCACAGCATATTGCTTCACTTTCTTGTAAAATAGAATGCTTTTTATTTAAAACTTACAAAATGTAAACAGTTTCTGGTAAAATATGTATTCATATATTATATAATATTTATAAATACATATAATACATATAAAATATTGTATAAACACTTTCCTCTAAGTTATAGAATAATTAGTTGTATCTCTTCACAAACAGATATCCTGAAAGTGAATCCCAAAATACATCAGAGAATGAAGTGAGACTGGGAGTTAAAGAACATCTTAACTTTTATATTTTAGTTGAAACATAATGTAAGCTATGCTTACTGAAGACTCACCTCAATAACAGGGATTTAAAAAACATCTTAACATTATATACCAGTTGAAGTGTAATGTGAGTCTAAAATTGGGCAAAATGTTCTGAGAATTAAAATTTGTAAACATATTTGAGGGGTATTTCGAAGGACAAAAGGAAAGATATATTCATTTGAATGCAGAGTTCTAAAGAATAGCAAGGAGAGATAAGAAAGCCTTCCTCAGTGATCATTGCAAAGAAATAGAGGAAAACAATAGAATGGGGAAGACTAGAGATCTCTTCAAGAAAATTAGAAATACCAAGGGAATATTTCATGCAAAGATAGGCTCAATAAAGGACAGAAATGTCATGGACCTAACAGAAGCAGAAGATATTAAGAAGAGGTGGCAAGAATAACAGAAGAACTATGCAAAAAATATCTTCACGACCCAGATAATTGCAATGATGTGATCACTCACCTAGAGCCAAACATCCTGGAATGTGAAGTCAAGTGGACTTTAAGAAGCATCACTACGAACAAAGCTAGTGGAGGTGATGGAATTCCAGTTGAGCTATTTCAAATCCTGAAAGATGATGCTGTGAAAGTGCTGCACTCAATATGCCAGCAAATTTGGGAAAGTCAGCAGTGGCCACGGGACTGGAAAAGGTCAGTTTTCATTCCAATCTCAAAGAAAGGCAATGGCAAAGAATGCTCAAACTACCACACAATTGCACTCATCTCACACACTAGTAAAGTAATGCTCAAAATCCTCCAAGCCAGGTTTTAGCAATATGTGAACTGTGAACTTCCAGATATTCAAACTGGTTTCAGAAAAGGCAGAGGAACCAGAGATCAAATTGCCAACATCCTCTGGATCATCAAAAAAGCAAGAGAGTTCCAGGAAAACATCTGTTTCTGCTTTATTGACTATGCCAAAGCCTTTGACTGAGTGGATCACAGTAAGCTATGGAAAATTCTGAAAGAATTTTTATTCCAGTTGTGGGAATACCAGACCACCTGCTTCTTGAGAAACCTGTATCCAGGTCAGGAAACAACAGTTAGAACTGGACATGGAGCAACAGACTTGTTCCAAATAGGAAAAGGAGTACGTCAAGGCTGTATATTGTCACCCTACTTATTTAAATTTTATGCAAAGTACATTGTGAGAGATGCTGGGCTGGAAGAAGCACAAGCTGGAATCAAGATAGCCAGGAGAAATATCAATAACCTCAGATATGCAGATGACACCATCCTTAGGGCAGAAAATGAAGAAGAGCTAAAGAGCCTCGTGATGAAAATGCAAGAGGAGAGTGAAAAGTTGGCTGAAAGCTCAACATTCAGAAAACTAAGATCATGGCATCCAGTTCCATCACTTCATGGCAAATAGATGAGGAAAGAGTGGAAACAGTGGCTGACTTTAATTTTGGGGGCTCCAAAATCACTGCAGATGGTGATTGCAGCCATGAAATTAAAAGATGCTTACTGCTTAGAAGGAAAGTTATGACCAATCTAGACAACATATTAAAAAGCAAAGACATTACTTTGCCAACAAAGGTTTGTCTAGTCAAGGCTATGGTGTTTCCAGTAGTCCTGTATGGATATGAGAGTTGGACTGTGAAAGAAAGCTTAGCACCAAAGAATTGATGCTTTTGGACTGTGGTGTTGGAGAAGACTCTTGAGAGTCCCTTGGACTGCAAGGAGATCCAACCAGTCCGTCCTAAAGGAGATCAGTCCTGAGTGTTCATTGGAAGGACTGATACTGAAGCTGAAACTTCAATACTTTGGCTACATGATGCAAAGAACTGACTCATTTGAAAAGGCCCTGATGCTGGGAAATACTGAGGGGAGGATGAGAAGGGGACAACAGAGGATGAGATGAGTGGATGGCATCACTGACTTAATGGACATGAGTTTGGGTGAACTCTGGGAGTTGGTGATGGACAGGGAGGCCTGGCGTGCTGCAATCCAAGGCATTGCAAAGTCGGACACTACTGAGCAACTGAACTGAACTGAACTGAACTCAAAGGCAGTGACAAAAATAAAAGATAAATTGAAAGTGAGACATTTGGGAGAGGAAGTGATCAATATTCATTCCAATTTTTTTTCTCTCTCAGAAGGAAGTGATGTTGAATTCAGTGATAATGTTTGGAGTGAGATCTATGTTTTCTTTTTTCTTAAAGTGTTGCTTGGTCACATTTATAACTTGCATATCCAAGAAGTAACATGAATTTAAGTTATATGCAGTAGGATGACTGGAGTGGACTTATGGTTTTCGAGATGTTTAATGAAACCATAAGCTGAATGGAATTGCCTGGGGAGAATATATAAAGTGAGACAAGGAAAAGAGAAAAAGTAAAATAGGAATATAGCTTCATTTAATCGGGGGCAAAGGAAAAGCATCAAGAAAAGGAGTATAAAATAGTAGAAGAGATATTATTAGAAATAGTGTATTATCACTATTCAAAGGGAAAACTTTTCCAAAGGAAAATATTGATTAATAGCAATGAATATTGGAAGGAGTTTTAGGACTTAGACAATTTAATGTAATTTTTATGATTGTGTTGTCTTTGAATGAATGATTTCTTAGCAAATCATTCACTATTCTGTACTTTTGTTATCTGACCGACTATATGTAACATTCTGGAGATAGAGATGTAAAGAAACCCTTTGTTCTAGGATCCTTTTAGCCAGAAAAAGCAAAGACATGATGATAGTGTAGGAAGTATACATATTTAAAATGTATGTATGAGAGCTTGAAAAGTTGTACTTTGTTAGGGATTGCCAGTATTTCATGAAGGAAGGGATATTAACTGGTATTTCTAGGGCATTGGGCTTCCCTGGTGGCTCAGATAGTAAGGACTCTGTCTACATTTAAGGAGGCCCATTTTCAATCTCTGGGTCAGGAATATCCCCAGGAGGAGGAAATGGCAAGCCACTCCAGTGTTCTTGTCTGGAGAATCCCATGGACAGAGGAGCCTGGCAGGCTACAGTCCAGGGGGTCACAAAGAGTTGGGCACAACTGAGGGACTAACACTTATCTTACCTAGGCAGAAGAAACAACTTGCCAGAGGCAGGGATTTGGTACTCATAGGGCAGGAGGATGGGTTCTGGGGTCTGTCTGTCTGTTTGCTGTTGTGTATGATTCTTTGTGACCCCATGGACTGTAGCCCACCAGGCTCCTCTGTCCATGGAATTTTCCAGGTAAGAATACTGGAATGGGTTGCCATTTTCTACTCCAAGGATCTTCCTAAGCCAGGGATGAAACCTGTGTCTCCTGTATCTCCTGCATTGACAGGTGGATTCTTCACCACTGAGCTACCTGGATCCTGGGATAGTCTGTGAGTGTATGGTAAAAACAGGAGAAAGAGCATCAGCAAAGATTAGGTTTGAAAGGTCAGCTCTGGTCAGGTGTTAATAGCCTTAAATTAATAGAAAATAGAACTTAATTTTCTCTAAGCAAGGATGAAAATGCTTTGGGGATAAATTTTGGAACAACCAAATTTGTATTTAAGGACAATAACTCAGACTGGCTTGTGGATGCCAAACGTGAGAGAGCAGAAGTTAGAGGCAGGCTATCAGATAGGAGATATTGAAGTAACCATAACCACATTAATGGGAAATGGTGAGGACGAAGGCGTCACTGACTCGATGGACGTGAGTCTGGGTGAACTCCGGGATTTGGTGATGGACAGGGAGGCCTGGCGTGCTGTGATTCATGGGGTTGCAAAGAGTCAGACACGACTGAACGACTGAACCGAACTGAAGGAGACTGGTAGGCTGCAGTCCATGGGGTCGCTAAGAGTCAGACACGACTGAGCGACTTCGCATTCACTCTTCACTTTCATGCTTTGGAGAAGGAAATGGCAACCCACTCCAGTGTTCTTGCTTGGAGAATCCCAGGGATGGGGGAGCCTGATGGGCTGCCATTTATGGGGTCACAGAGTCGGACAGGACTGAAGCGACTTAGCAGCAGCAGCAGCAAGGATAATCTATAGAAACTTAAATGGTTACAGGAATTGAGGAATGATAAAAAAAAGATGCAAAAGCAATTTATTAAATAGAGTTAACAGGCCTTGGTAACTGATTAATTTTATGTGAAGTAAAAGGGTTAATGAAAAATTCTACATTATATCCTTTTTGTGGAGTAAGTTGGGATAAATACTTGACATCTGAATAGATTCTACACAAACAACTCACATCACTTTATTATTTTCTCTGTTGTGAAAAAATTTAAATAGTGGACTTTTATAGAATGTAGAGTCCTGATTTAAACGTGGCATTGTTCAGGTATTAAACGTGGTTATTTTAGAAAGAGTGTTTTTCAAAATATATTATTTTCCAAACATCAGTGGAAAGTACACACACATACATATACAAATGCACATATAAAATAATTTATCCGAGAGTTTATATAAACTAATATTTATGTGAAATGTAAGAAAAAGATGAAAACATTTATTTTTTTTCCCTCATCATTATGTAATAATCGGCTCTAAGAAACCAGGAGGACTGTAGGAAGTTGTAGGAAAGACTCTCTGATATGTTAATATACCAGGTTGTCTTTGTGTTTCAGTGCCCTATTGACATATCCAGAGTATTTCAAAGTCAAATGAATTTGGTAAATTCAGTCTATCAGAGTATATTCAGATAATGCATAGCTGATTTAAAAGAGTGTTCTGCTAGTGGTGACTAATGGATCAATTTTAACCAGCAGAATTGTGCTTCCAATTATTTACTATTTATTTTTAATTCATGAATTTAAAAACCTAGTATGGATCAGCAAAGAGCTGACTCAATATAAAAGACCCTAATGCTGGGAAAGTTTGAAGGCAGGAGGAGAAGATGACAGAGGATGAGATAGTTGGATGGCATCACGGATTCAACGAACATAAGTTTGAGCAAGGTCTGCGAGATGATAAAGGACAAGGAAGCCTGGTGTGTTGCAGTGCATGAAGTCACAAAGAATTGGATACGACTGAGCAACTGAACAACAATGGATCAGGCAATGTTTTAGAAATACAAAGAGGGGTAAAATGTAGTTGAAGTTTAGGAATCAACTTGAGTTGGAAAAGAGAACTAATATTCATATAATTATAGGAAAGTTATAATAAATAAAAGAGAAGAAAATAAATTCCAACGAGAAGCAAAAGAAGTTTTGTTTGATTTTGCTTTGAGAAATGTTTGTGGCTTTAAGGGCCGCAAGAACTAAAGAGCATTCTGGTAGGGCTGGTAAAGTTCAATTTCATATTAAAGTAAACTAAAAGGGCTAAAATATACTTTCTGTAACTTTTCACCTTTACCACTGTTCCAAGACACTTGTTTTCCCTTTCCTTTCATAATTTTTTAAAGATTATATATTCACCAGCTTCCTGATACTTAACCTGTCCAAAGTGAACTATAAGCAGCAGCGTGGTGTACCAATAGATAGAGTACCTATGTTGGAGGCAGGTTGTGGGGATAAACTGGATAATATATTTAAAATATCTACCTGACACTTTAGGCACTTATAGGCAAAGATTATGACTATTTTCATCACCATCAGAGTCATTCTACTTTCATATTAATAGCTATACACATGCTTCCATACCATCATCATGCTTGTTCTTAATGCAAAACATACATTTTTAGTATTTTCACTCAATTCATTTCTAATAATAATTTCTTAACTTCTACTAATGTTTTCTTACTACTCTTTTAAATTTTGCTTATTAAACCAAAACTTGTCTCTAATGCTGATAAAAAGGAGAGAGTGCAAATTATCTTAGCATATACTCCAGTTAGAAATGGACATGGAACAACTGACAGATTCAAAATTGGGAAAGGAATACAAGGCTGTATATCATCACCTTGCTTATTTAATTTATATGCAGATTACATAATGCAAAATCCTAGGCTGGATGAATCACAAGCTGGAATTAAGACTGCCAGGAGAAATATCAACAACCTCACATAGGCAGATGATACCACTCTAATGGCAGAAAATGAAGAACTAAAGAGCCTCTTGATTAGGGTAAAAGAGGAGAGTGAAAAAGTTGGCTTGAAACTCAACATGAAAAAACTAAGATCATGGTGTCTGGTTCCATCTTCACAGCAACTGCGTGTGTGTGTGTGTGCATGGGTGTGCATGTGTGTGCGTGTGTGTGTGTAAGTCATTTCAGTCAAGTCCAACTCTTTGTGATGCTATGCACTGAAATCCACCAGGTTCCTCTGTCCATGGCATTCCCCAGGCAAGAATACAGAAACGGGTTGCCATTTCTTTCTCCAGGGGATCTTCCAGACCCAGAGATCAAACCTGCATCTTTTATATCTCCTGCATTGGCAGGCGGGTTCTTTACCACTAGTGTCACCTGGCAGATAAAAGGGGGGAAAGTGGAGGCAGTGACAGATTTCATTTCTAGGGCTCCAAAATCACCACAGATGGTGACTGCAGCCACAAAATTAAAGACACTTTCTTCTTGGAAGAAAAGCTATGCCAAACATAGAAAGCATATTAAAAAGCAGTGACATCACTTCGCCAACAGAGGTCCAAATATTCAAAGCTATGGTTTTTACAGTACTCGTGTATCGATGTGAGAGTTGGACCATAAAGAAGGCTGAGCACCAAAGAATTGATGCTTTCAAGTTGTGCTGCTGTAGAAGATTCTTGAGAGTCCCTTGGACAGCAAGGAGATCGAACCAGTCAATCCTAAAGAAATCAACCCTGAATATTCACTAGAAGGATCAATGCTGAAGCTGAACCTCTAATAATCTGCCCAAATGGTGTGAAGACACAACTGGTATGAGGACCCTGGTACTGGGAAAGACTGAAGGCAAAAAGAGAAAGGGTTGCCAGAGGATGAGATAGGTATATGGCATCATCAACTCAATGGACATGAATTTGAACAAACTCTAGGAGATAGTGGAGATCAGAGGAGCCTGGTATGCTACAGTCCATGGCATTGTAAAGAATCAGACATAATTAAGTGACTGAACAACAATAACAGTACTATAATAAGCTGCTTAATAAAAACTTCTAACAAATTCAATATAAGTGTCAAGTAGTTAGGATTCACTTAGAATAGGAAATTCACATGGTTCAAATGAAAAGAATTCAGTGAAGGATTTGGGCAGTTTTCCAGGAAAGAATGAGGTAGATTGCATCATCCAAAGTAACAGGAATGAGAAACTTACTACTTTTAAGGCCAATGTGTTGGAATATTATTCTACCTCAATAACACCTGAAATCTTGGAGAATAGGGCCATCTGTTAGAAGTCATAGTCAACTGGCAGATTTATGCACTAGGAAGCTGATCTGGAGAAGCTTCTCTTCTCCTCACTCCTCTTACTCTCTGATTTTTGCTAGTGTCTCCCATTGACTAAACAAATCATAAATAGCTGACAAGGAGGCCCAAGTGATAAAAATGAGCTGGAATCATCCTTCTCAGGCACAGAGTAGGGTAGAGAAAATGGGCATGGATCAGAGTGGCAGAACAAGAGAGAATAATCACCAATAGCAATGTGATGAACATTTTTGCTACTGTTTTTCTGAAGCTTTCATTACTCTCCAACATTCCTCTGGGTAACTAGCATTATATAGCTATTTAAAGCAACTCTGTGAAGTTATGATTATTTTTATCTTCTGGTGAGGAAATTGAGCAACAAAAGCTAAGAAATTAATTCAAATTTATGTACCTTTTTTAGCTAGTGCATTCCTAGATAAATTTCCCTTCTCTCCAGGCCTAAATTTTATTTGAATAATCTAAGTGAAAAATGGTCTCCTCTGGTGGCTCAGATGGTGAAGAATCCACCTGCAATTCAGAAGATCTGGGTTCGAGTCCTCAGTTGGGAAGATACCCTGGGGGAGGAAATGGCAACCCACTACAGTATTCTTGTCTGGAGAATCCCATGGACAGAGGAGCCTGGTAGGCTATAGTGCATGGGGTCTCAAAGAGTTGGACATGCCTGAGCAATTCACATAGAATTCAAAATTGAACAAAAGTGAAGAATGCAAAGAAATAGGGAAAGACTAGAGATCTCTTCAAGAAAATGAGAGATACTAATGGAACATTTCATGCAGAGATGGGCACAATAAAGGACAGAAATGGTATGGATCTAACAGAAGCAGAAGATATTAAGAAGAGGTGGCAAAAAAACAAAGAACTACACAAAAAGATGTTAATGACCCAGATAACCATAATGCTGTGATCATTTACCTAGAGCCAAATATCCTGGAGTGCAAAGTCAAGTGGGCCTTAGGAAGCATTACTGTGAACAAAGTTAGTAGGGGTGACGGAATTCCAGCTGAGCTATTTCACATCCTAATAGATGATGCTGTTAAAGTGCTGCACTCAATATGCCAGCAAATATGGAAAAATTGGCAGTGGTCACAGGACTGGAAGAGGTCAGTTTCCATTCCAGTCCCAAAGAAAAGCAATGGGCAATGCCAAAGAAAGTTCAAACTAACACACGATTGCACTCATTTCATATGTTAGCAAGGTAATGCTAAAAATCTTCCAAGCCAGGCTTTAACAGTATGTGAACTGAGAACTTCCAGATGTACAGGGTGGATTTAGAAAAGGCAGAGGAATGACCAAATTGCCAATAGATCATTTAAAAAAATAAGAGAATTCTAGAAAAACATCTACTTTTGCTTCATTGACTATGCTAAAGCCTTTGACTGTGTAGATCACAAGAAACTGTGGAAAATTCTTAAACAGATGGGAATACCAGGGCACCATACCTGTCTCCTGAGAAACCTGTATGCAGGTCAAGAAGCAACAGTTAGAACTGGGCATGAAATAACAGACTGATTCCATATTGGGAAAGAAGTACTGTATAATGTCAAGGCTGTGTATTGTCACCTTACTTATTTAACTTATATGGAGAGTACATCATGTGAAATGCTGGCCTGGGTGAGGCACAAGTTGGACTCAAGATTTCTGGGAGAAATTCCAATAACCTCAGATATACAGATGATACCACCCTTATGGCAGAAAGCAAAGAGGAATAAAGAGCCTCTTGATGAGGTGAAAGAGAAGAGTGAAAAAGCTGGCTTAAAATGCAGCATTCAAAAACTAAAATCATGGCATCTGGTCCCTTAACTTCATGACAGACTTTATTTTCTCAGGCTCCAAAATCACTGTGCCTGGTGACTGCCACCATGAAATTAAAATATGCTTTCTCTTTGGAAGAAAAACTTTAATAAACCTAAACAGCATATTAAAAAACATACCTTACTTTGCTGACAAAGGTCCATGTAGTCAAAGCTATGATTTTTCCAGTATTCATGTATGGATGTGAGAGTTGGACCATAAAGATGACTGAGTGCTGAAGAATTGGTGCTTTTGAACTGTGATGTTGGAGATGACTCTTGAGAGTCCCTTGGACTGCAGAGATTAAACCAGTCAAACCTAAGGGAAATCAACTTTGAATATTTATTGGAAGGACTGATGCTGAAGCTGAAGCTCCAATACTTTGGCCACCAGATGTGAAGAACCGACCCATTAGAAAAGACCCTGATGCTGGGAAAGATTGAAGGCAGGAGGAGAAGTCTACAGCAGAGAATGAGATGATTGGGTGGCACTGCTGACTCAGTGGATTTTTGAGCAAACTCTGGGAGTTGGCGAAAGACTGGGAAGCCTCGCATGCTGCAGTCCATGGGGTCATAAGGAGTTGGATATGACTGAGGGACTGAACAACAACAAAATGTAAAATTCTAGAAAACAGAAGTTGAGGATGGCAGTGACTTAAAATCTTAATGCAGAATTGTATTGAATATCATAAAGTGAGGAGATTTACAAGTGAACCTCAACAATGCAAAGTGTTTTTTTGAAGGTCATTTTGTAAAAGACCAATCCAGGACAAGTTTCTACTTTATTTTTTTTTCCCTTTTTACTTTCAAATAGTTTATATTTGTAAATTAAGAAGCTGCTTTTTTAAAAAACACTAATCAGGTATACCTGATTTACTGTTACACAGAGTAGTGATATTAAAGTTTTAAATTCACTTTTCATTTCTGTTTCAGGAAGCTGCTATTTTTTGGTCTCAATTAATACCTTCAAAACTGTGTATTCATAAATATAGCACAAACACATCTCAAGTGTATGACAGTGCTTTGCTGGGATCAATCATTTAGCATAACAGCAGATAGTAGCAAAATCTATGTCCTGAATTATATTCTTATGACTTGTGAAAATTTGTCTTATTAATCAAGTGACAGAACTTTCCATTCATTTCTTTCCCTTTTTCTAATGTTTTCTTTCTCATATTTTTAATTCTTGGTGTCCACAAGTTACTTAAGAACTTCCATACCTGAATTTAAAAAAAAAAAAAAAACTAAACTAAAATTATGATGGGATAAAGGCTTTTATTTTCGTTTTAAATATTTTATTCACTTTCAGATTTTAAAAGAGGAACAAGTTCACTGCATTAAATTTCTAAAATATTATATATATATATAAACATTTAAGAATCAGCTTACAGAGAATATCTACTTAGTGATAGTAACTTATCAAGGATGATTGATTGCACTGATGGCTGCAACTGATGGTCTCCCAATAAATACACTTTTGCCAGGGAACATTTTAGGCATCTTTGCTCTTTGCTGAGTCTTTCTTTGAGATGGCCTGTGACCTGCTTTCCTCAACAGAATGCAGTAGAGGAGATGGTATACCAGTCTGAGTCTCCACCTCAAGAAATCCTGAGGACTTCTTTCCTCTCCCTTGAACTCCTGCCTTTGCCATCACATACACACACTGATCTGCTGCAGGAGAAGACACTATGTGAATAAGAGCTGTACTGCCTAGACATTGGGCATGCCCAGCCCAAGCCCCAGACACATAAGAAAGCTCAATAAATGCAACCACAGATGGCTTAGCAGCTGAGCATTAAGGCATATGCCCAACCAAGAGCTGAAGAATCACCAACTGACCCTTTTACTCCTCCAATTCTGAAGTGTAATAAGTACTTACTGTTTTAAGACACTGGTTTTTGTCATTAGATACACATATAAATGGGAATTCCCTGGTGACTCAGATGACCACATGATGCAAAGAACTGACTCACTGGAAAAGACCCTGAATCTGGGAAAGATTGAGGGCAGGAGGAGGAGATGACAGAGGATGAGATTGTTGGATAGCATCACTGACTCAATGGACTTGACTTTGAGCAAACTCTAGGAGATAGAGAAGGACATGGAAGTCTGGCATGCTGCAGTCCACAGGGTTACAATGAGTCAGATATAACTTAGTGACTGAACAACAGTACATATTATTACATTTATATCTACATAACATTTGAGTTTCCCTGGTGGCTCAGTGGTAAAGAATCTACCTGCCAATGCAAGAGACATGGGTACAATCCCTGGGTCAGAAAGATCCCCTGGAGAAGGAAATACTTCTTTCTTCACTCTCAAAGAAAGTGAAGCAACTCACTAGAGCAACCCACTCCAGTATTCTTGCCCGGGAAATCCAATGGACAGAGTAGCCTGGTGGGCCACAGTTCATGGGATTCCAAAAGAGTCAAACAGGACTTAGCAACTAAACAATAATGTTTACATGCACAGTCACCATATCTACTTCTTATATGCATGTTATATTTATATCTTTAACAGTAATAATAATAATCACTACAACAACTATTTCACTGAGTGCCTTCTATTGTTCTACACTTATGTAGTTGTTTTACATATCATTTTTAATTTCAATAAGCTAATGAAGGACTTATTATTACTTTCATTTCACAAATGAGAAAACCATGATTCTGAGAAGTAAAGAGACTTCTAGGTTATTTCCAGTTACCAACTGCTGCCTCCACTTTTGCTGGAGACTCCCTGATAATACTACTCTGACTCACCAATAGCAGTGCTCACCGTACTGGTCTATGCCGACCCTGCCACTTTCTGTTCTCTCACCGATAAACCACCGAGTCAATATTCTCTCACTTTGTTGTTAGCTAAGCTAGAGAATTGTTTCCATTCCCAGTGTCATTGCTAACATAGATTTTGTCACTCCTGACCTCACAGCTCTAATGAGGGCTTCTTCTCCTAAATTCAATGATATTTGATTCCACCAGATCTGAACTGGAGATAAGGTTACTTTTCTAGAATCAGATCTCTTCCACACCTGGAAATGCTATTGATATTACTAATCAAGTTCCTCTTGGCCAAAGACTTTTAAGACAAACATCAATCTTTTACCCTTTAATTTCTTCAAAGTGAAAAGAGATAATTCTCTCTGGCTGCATCATCTTAAAGTTTGTAGTATGTATATACAGCAGAATATCCTGGATCCAAATTGTAGGAGTAACAGACATGATTTTATTGGACATAAATCAGATATTTTTTTTTCCCCTGGTTCAACTTTTTACCATTAACCTGAATTGGAACTATATCCTAAGAACAAGGTATGCAATACATGCAATTGATACTTGGTATGACTAACCTTTTGGAAATGCAAACCTTAGGTCAGGACACTCTAAGCATGCCACAGTGCCCCCAAGCAGGAAACATGTCTGTGTATGCCAGCATTTTATTTATTTTAACATTTTTTTCTCATGAGGGCTTTTCAGTTGTCTTGTGTAACTGTAGATGAAACTAACTACCTCGAAGAAGAAATGCCATCTCATTTCAAAAATGAAGCTTGATATAATGATGTAATGAAAACAAAAATCACCTAGAAATATATACCTACTTATACACATTGTTAACCTCTTTCTATTTCCTTTTATGTATCTCCTTCTAAGCATATTCATTTTAACAATATTAGTCTATCAAAAAATATGATTATCCATAACAAGTGGGGCACTAACAATGGAAGTGCAGTAGTGAATGAGCATTTCCCTTGCTTCATGCACTTTCCACTCGAGTAAGGGGAAACAATAATATGCTTGTTAACAAATTAGTAAATAAGAAAATATCAGATGCTAAAATGTTCCATGTAGAAGTAAATGGTGTAATATCACTGGGCATGACCAGAGGAGCATGATGCTTTACTAGGTTCAAGAAAGTCTTCAGAGAAGGTGTTATTTTGGGTAATTATGAGTTTCATTATATTAGAATGCAAGTGTATTTTAAAAAAATGAATCATGTAAAACAATAAATAGTATACATATGACATATTTGCAACTATGATGTATTAAAAATGAACCCTTATTAACCCTCAACTTATTTAAGGAAAGAAGTAAAATCATTCCTTTTGGTTTCTATTTCAGTTTGCTGCTATTTTCTCACCTTGGCTAATACCTTCAGATCTGTGTTACCGATACAAGCACATAGAGATCTCAGAGGTATAAAGGTGCTTGGCTGGGACTTATTGCATACTTCTGAATTCCTAGATTCCTTTCTTACCTGCTTACATTGTTTACCTAATTATTCTAATCACCCCATGATATCTAGTCTCAACTACCATTATCCATTGTATAATCCTGTGAAAAAACCTCAGTCTTGGTTAAATCCGATTCTCTGTTATTAACAGCTATACCTATGGTTGGAGTAAAACAAACAACCATGTATCACGGTCTAACTTTTAAGTCATGATAATAGGTTTACAGTGCCTGAAATGCTCACAATCAATTATGATCTATTTCTCTAGTCCACCCCTGTTCTTCCTCACTCTGTCTCAGTGAGTTCACATCTTGTCTTCTCTGATTAGGCATCTCCCATGGCCTCTCTGATACTTACTCTTTGTTGATGACATTACCTCCATTTCATTGAGAAAACAGAAATAATCAGAAAAAAATAGTTCTCAAAAGACCCGGCACCATATCAACTTACCTGTGGACATTAGTGTCCAAATACTTCCCCATTTATTACTGTGAATGAACTGGGCTTTATGGGCAAGGTCAGCCCATCCACCCATGCAGTAGATCACATCTCCTGTCATCATTCTCTTTTCAGCTCATGGCTTTCATTTTTTTTTTTTTTTCCTTATCAATTGAGCATCTAGCAACAACACAAAAACTGCATTTGTGTGGGGCCCCAAAGTGTAATGACTTCTCTGCTCTCAAAGCCCCAGTGTATCTAACCTTTCATTCTTCTAGAAGTGAAACCCTTACATGCCATCTTTCAACATTTTTTTTAAATTCCCAAAAACATGGCTTGTAAAAAGCTGTCTACTATTATGTAAGATAACAACAAATATACATTCAATTGTTAAGTGTTCGGTTTAGTTTACAATTTTTCACCATTATATATAGAATTGTCACACCCATATCTTATTCAGATAAACATCCATAGTTCCTAGTGATAAAATAATTGAGCCACTGATTAGTCACTTTTTCACTGCTTTTCAAATATTTTGTCGTCAATTTACAGAAAAGCTGCAAAAATTTCTTTCTTTCTTTCTTTAATTTTGCTGATTCACATACTTTATTTTCCTCCTTTTGACTTTTAGGTTAATAATTTTATATAATCAGTATGTCAGAGAAAAAAGATAAGCCAGTCAAAGATACTTAATGTAGACATGAGGGAACTAAGGACCCCCTTTTGTCTTTCAACCTTCATACTAGCTTATTTAAATGGTTGATCCACTGCCTTTTTTATATATTTGCCTTTTTCAGTGGATTTTTTTCTGTCAGTATTTTCTTATATTTGGTATAGTCTTTCATTTTCATTTAAAGAAGAAGCTTTAACCATTTTTGTTATTGTGGTTTAGTGGTTATAAACTCTTATTTTTACTTGTCTAGGAAAGTTTTTATCTTTCCTTTAATTCTGAAGGAAAAACTTGCTGGTAGGTATCCTAGTTTGAGATTTTTTTTTTTTTTTTCTTTTAGCAGTTTAAGAATATCATCCCACTTCCTTTTGGTTTGAAAAAAAGAAAAACAGTTGATAGCCTTTGCAGAGGGTAGGGGTCAGGGGGCGCCCCTTGTATATGACTCTTTTATTTTCTCTTGCTGTTTTAAAAATTCTCTCTTTAGCTTTTGCCATTTGAATTGAGGTATGTCTTGGTGTGAATCTGTTTGGGTTCATCTTGCTTGGGACTCTGTTCTTCCAGGACCTAGCTGTCTACTGTTTTCTTCAGGTTTTGGAGGTTTCAGCCTTAATAGTATCAAATATATTTTCTACCCATTGCTCCTTCTGAAACCCTATAATGCTAAGTTAGTACACCTGTTGTTTCAGAGGGCCCTTAAACTATGCTCATTATTCATTCTTCTATATAATCTTCTAATTCCTTCCAGTGTTTTTCACTTCAGTTACTGTATTACTTATCTGATTGGTTCTTTATATTTTCTAGTTCTTATTAAAATTCTGATTGTGTTCCTCTATTCTTTTCCTGAGTCAGTGAGCATTTTTATTACTATTGCTTTGTCATATTTTCACCTGGTAAATTATTTACCTCCATTTCATTAGAATTTTTTAATCTGCATTCTTTTTTTCATTTGAAGCATATTCCTTTTTGTTCTTATTTTGTGTGATTTTTTTCTCTCTATATAAACTAGGCAAAACAGTTACCTATCCCATTCTTGAAGGTGTGTCCTCGTGTGGGATTATACTAATGCAATCTACTTTGATGGGAGGGTTGGATATGAAATGAGCAGAGCCAGGCCACATCTTCTCCTGGGGCTCAATAATGGCCACTGTTGTTGTGGGAGGTACGGTTGGAGCAGAGCCAGAGCCAGGTACAAGTCAAGGCTTCCACTTGGTTCAGTGTGGTTGCAGCCTTACCAGGGGGCAGAGCAGGTCTTTAGGGGCTAGAGCAGGAGCCCCAAGGTAATTTGGCTTCTCCCAGCCTAATAGCACTCTCCATCCTGGTTGGAGGCATAGTGGGGACTCAAAGGCTGGAAGATACACCTCTGAGCTGGCTCCACTTTCTTCCAGCTATGTGCATGTGTCTCGGTTAGAGGCTGGGTTGAAGCTCAAGTTACTGAAGCGCATTTCCGTACTGGTTTTGCACTCCTCCAAGTGTAAATGCATGCACGTGTTGTGACAAGGGTGATCTCTGCTTTGTAGGGAACGGCACTGTGGCAGGAGGAGATAGAGCAGGAGTCTGGGTGGTGATTGAGTAATGTGCTGGGATGGTCCTGGCAGGCTGGCTAAAGCAAATTTCAAGTTGCTGCTTCTGCACTAGGATGAGGAGCAAGCAAGTTTATGCACATGCTTTGCAGGAGCAGTCTGCTTCTTACAAATTGCTGTTAAGACCCTCTAGTTTTCAGACAAGCTAAGGGAGCTCATCTTCAAGTGTTAGACCCCAGGACTAGGGTACCTAGTATGGGACAAACTTCTCACTCCCTATTGAGGATCCCTGAGCTTTTTTCTTGTTATATCTATAATCAGAACTTGTTTCTAATTTTCTGTTTATTTCAAGAATTACCTTAGACCATCTTTTTAAAATATGGTTTCCTAATGCTTATTTGATGAATTTTTAAAAATATATTTCTAGTTTTTATCAGATATATGGCCTACATAATTTCTGTCTCATGTAATTTATGGAGTCATTATATTTATGATATTTTAATTATATCAGTGTGGTGATAAAAAAGGTTTTACAAAATAAAGTAAATATCTCAACATGTTTATTAATCATAACATCTGAGTACTCTATCTGTATTTATGTTTGTGTACACGTGAGCTATTCCTCCCATCTTTATTCTGCTTCTATCAACTTCTCCATGACTTACTGAGTTGTCCTCCATAATTTCAAGAGCACGGCACACACATTTTTATCTCTTACCTTTTCATAATGGATTATAAACTTTATAAATATAAATTATTTTCTTCCAATTTAATGCTTTTTACTTCAAATTCTACTTTGCCAAACTCTAATTATGTGAATGCTACTTTGTTTATTTATAAATTTATTTATGTAAAATTGTTTTCTGAAATTTTAGTCCAAGTTGTTATTAACATATTGATATGCTTTTTAAAAAGTGGGTTTTAAAAATTTTTTTTTTATAAACACATGTTCCCACAAGCTGTACATATAACTTGAGTTTACGTACCAAGGTCCAAAATTTAGTCAGATGGCTACATATGTAGGGTCTATGACAACAGACTAGACAATGGGGTCTCTAACTGGGTGTTCATTGTCTGTTTAAAATGACAGCAGGAGATGAGACTGGTGAGAATGGATACTGGGGCATAATAAATAAAACTGACAATTACATTAGTTACACATGGAGTAATGGATAATTACTCTACCACAAATAGTACTCTGTGCTTTCTAGATAATTTTGCCTTTCCCGTCCCCCTCAAATATCCTTTATTTTCTTAAATTTATTCTTGAACAAAACCGTACCTGAGTATGGTTTTGTCTACAGAAAGGGAGTAAAGATTGTTCTTGACCTAGAAGTCAGTTCTAAGTAACTAGAATTTGGGACTCAGATATACAAGTGGAAATAATATTCCCAATTTAAACTTTAGGCTTTAACATATATGAGGCCATATACTCTTAATAAGTTTTTTGACTTTGATTCAACTGAGTTCACAAAAACAATAATTCACAGCAACTACTGTTAAACAGTTCTGATAGTAATTGCACGTGTGTGCGTTCATTCACTTAGTAGTGTAACTCTTTGTGACCCCATGGATGGTAACCCGCTAGCCTCCTCTGTCCATGGAATTTTTCAGGCATAAATAATGGAGTGGGTTGCCATTTCCTCCTCCAGGGAATCTTCCCAACTCAAGGATCAAACTCACATCACCTGCATCTTCTACACTGGCAGGCGGATTCTTTACCACTGAGCCACCTGGTAAGCCCTCTGACAGTAATTACTACCTATAAAACTACTAAAATCTGGTATTATTTTTCTGGTAGTAATTACTACCTATAAACTACTATCATCTAGGATGAAACATCTCTGAGATATTTGGAAAAAACAATGGTAAGATAATTTTTTTCCTGGTTGCCACAAGTATCACTGCTTAAGTATTTCAGTCTCATTTTATAAGGCAGGAAGCAGGTAGTGAAAGAAGCACGAAACAAAAGACATAATGTGTCTCATGGAAATTATCATTTCCAATTCATACTTTTGGACATATTTCATCTCTTTCAGTTTGAAGTTCTATGTGTGGATGCTAAAAGCTGCTACTGAATATGAACTCTAGTAATATTGTATGCTATTTGATTACATGTTTTAATAAATTAGAAACACTAAAAGGATTGAATCACAAAGGATGGTTCTAAGTAGATATGCTATGCTATGCTATGCTATGCTGAGTCACTTCAGTTGTGTCTGACTCTTTGCAACCCCTCAGACTGCAGCCCACCAGGCTCCTCTGTCCATGGGATTCTCCAGGCAAGAATACTGGAGTGGGTTGCCATTTCCTTCTCCAGGCTAAGTAGGTATGGAGGCTAATAAACAGTGTAAATTATCATTAGCAGGAGAAGCAACTCATGTAATGAAAACCATAGAAAGATTTAATGAGAATATACTCTGTATCAAGTGATGCATTTGGCACTTTGTAAAATATGAGTGTTACAGCCTTTATTTCTTGGACTCCAAAATCACTGTGGATGGTGACTGCAGCCATGAAATTAAAAGACACTTGCTCCCTGGAAGAAAAGCTTTGACAAACCTAAACAGCATATGAAAAAGCAGAGACATTACTTTGTAACAAAAGTCCATCTAGTCAAAGCTGTGGTTTTTCCAGTAGTCAAGTATGGATGTGATTTGGACCACAAGGAAAGCTGAGGGCTGAAGAATTGCTGCTTTTGTTTTTTTTTTCCAATTTTTATTTTTACTTTATTTTACTTTACAATACTGTATTGGTTTTGCCCTACATTGACATGAATCCACCACGGGTGTACATGTGATCCCAAACATGAACTCTCCTCCCACTTCCCTCCCCACAACATCCCTCTGGGTCATCCCCGTGCACCAGCCCCAAGCATGCTGTATCCTGCATTGGACATAGACTGGTGATTTGATTCTTACATGATAGTATACATGAATTGCTTTTGAACTGTGGTGTTGGAGAAGATTCTCAAGAGTCCCTTGGACAGCAAGGAGATCAAGGCAGTCAATCCTAAAGGAAATCAGTCCTGAATATTCTTTGGAAGGACTGATGCTGACACTGAAGCTCAGTAGTTTGGCCACCTGATGCAAAGAAGTGGCCCACTGGAAAAGACCCCAATTCTGGGAAAGATAGAAGGAAGCAAGAGAAGGGGACGATGGAGGATGAGATGGTTGAATGGCATCACCAACTCTATGGACTTGAGTTTGAGTAACCTCCGTGACTTGATGATGGACAGGGAAGCCTGGCATGCTTCCATCTGCTGCTGCTGCTGCTGCTGCTAAGTGGGGTCACAAGAGTTGGACATGATTGAGTGACTGAACTGGGTTCATTCATGTAATTAAAAGAAGGGAGAAAATGAGAGAATAGACAAATGGTAGAGGAAGGCAGAGAAAGGATGGGAAATGACATATTTCTGAGCTTAGAAAGAGATGTAATAGACTAGTTTAAGAGACTGTGTAATTAGGAGCTGAAAGGAAATATATGTACATATGGGTTATCTTGAAATATGTATTTAGATCCCTTTCATAACCTTTGAAAGAAATGTTAGACATTAAAAAGCATTTAGGAAATGCTTTTTAGAAAGTGAGATTTTAGAATACTGATATACTTCAAGATTGATCCCAATAGAATGCAAGACTATAAGGGATAATCATGAAGTACTTGATTACATAAAGCAGTGATTATTTCTTGCTGTGGGACTTGCAGAAAGTTTGTGAAAAATGTTTGAGAAAGTTGGGCAGGATTTGCATAGACACAGTTGTAAATAAGAAGCTCTTATAGTACATGGGCTACTTGGACTAGCACTGATTTTGAAGACCTAGTAACCAATCATTTCCATTACAGACATAAATATATTTATATATTAGTCATTTTACCTTGAACACTTGATTAGGTTTACTAAAGGTCTTTTTCTTTTTGCTTCTAATTATATTTGTTATATTTAGACAAACAATCTTAGTTGCTAGAGGCAATCTTTATTTCAAATAGATTGCATATTTAAGTTGGACTATAAGAATAGAGTTAGCATAAAGTTGTTAAGTTTATTGTAGAGTAGTGTACTGATCAATTTAAAGTTGGGTGTTCATATACAGCTTAAGGGAGCATTTCATTACCCAGTTGATATGTCTTATAGTGGTTTAACTGGACAAACACACTTGCTAAAACAAGCATTTTATAGAAATGTGTTGCTATCATAAATTTCAGAGTTGATATCTCTATTTCTGGGAGATTAAATAACAAATCGTGAAACTACTGACTATCATACTGATTGTAAACATAACGGAAAGAATTGTAATTATGAAAAACACAAACAGCAAATGTAATCTTAAAACTTAAAAAATGCATTACTTGAAACTAGATATTTTCTGCATGATATTCCTATGTTCATTATACTCTATGATCTCAGAATTATATATGATCTTCAAAGTGTTCATCTTTATCTAATTGAGATATTTAATAAATAGCCCATAATTTAAAGTCACATAATAGATTTGTTCTTCAATATTACTAAAATAATTGGTTGACTACATAGGAAGAAGAAAAGAGAGAAAAGATAGAACAAAAGGAAAGGAAGGAAACAAGGGAGAAAGGAAGGAAGGGAAGAGGAAATGAAGAAAGACAGATGGGCTCCACTATTTGTTACATAGTAATCTTCCATACAAAATAAAATTTGTGCTTATAGTTATTTTAACTATGACTAAATAAAAAATTTAGCCTTTAGCTTTGGCTAGATGTGCCCTATGTTTTACACAATGGGAACAAAATTATATTCTTTTGGCTGTCTCTGAACAAAGCAGAAAGATAATAAGGTCTTTATTAAATTCAATTATACTTTACAATATGCCCTTTTTTATGCCATCACAATTGAAAGCCAATTATTTTTAGTAGGAAACAAACAGAATCCCTTGAGTATTGCATGTTATTTGGTCACTGAATTTACTGAGAAGAAAATAAGGTATGGAATAGATATTTTATATGATTTTTATATTTTTAATATGATTCACTCATATACAATAAACATATAAATAAGTTTTCTCAACTATTTATTTTTGTGAACTTGTAACAAGGATCTCAGGTTCATAATAAGTAAAGTGAAAATTAGCTGAAAATATAGCACTGACCTTTGCAGAAGTAACCAGTGACTAGATCTTAAATATACTTTAAGGACACTGAAATGTGTGGCATTTTCCTTGTAAAATGTGCTCATTACAGGTGTAAAGTGGTTTTCCCTGTGTGTGGGATATCTGTCTGCTATTCAAATTTGGCCTTTCAGGTGAATTAAAAAATAAAATAAAACTACTCTAACAAATAGATATATGAATAACTGAATGGATGAAAAATGGCTTCAGATATTATTCTTTTTTAGTGAACTTATCTAACTGTAGAGGTGAGGAAGATACAGAAACTTTCTGTTGTAGAAAGTGATAAGATAAACTTTTTTGCTATATTATCTATGCTTGTTCAAGAATATTTGAGAAAACTGGAGTGGCATGATTTATTGGTATACAACAAATATTTTCTCTAGTGAACAGGTTATAAAGTGATTCATGTGATTTTTTAAAAAGAAATTTAAATCAGGAGCACCAACCATACTGAACAGAACTAAAAAATATTATTGTAGCATGATAATGCACAATTAGAAACTGACTGACGGTTGTAACATTTTGAAGTTTTGTTTGAAGAGGAGAGTTTATGCATTGCCTTTGCTCATTTCTATTCTATTGAAGACAATTACCTGGCGAAGACCACAGCTTACAGTTTGCGGCAGCCATAAAAATATGCCTCTGAGATCTCTCACTGCAGAAAGTGCAATTGACTAATGGTCCTAGCTGCTGTGGTTTGAAATTCATCTCCACATTCATGCGAAAACTATTTGCCTCTCCTAGTCAATGGTTGAGAATGGATGAAAAACTTCAAGTCTTCCTAGGAGATACAGAGCTACTATGATGGGCAACTTTGACTCTAGAACATCTGAAAACCTTGTTGAATCATCTTTACAACAGCACTGCAGTCTCAGATGCTTCACTCAAATTTTCTTGTTTTCTCTTTTCCTTCAATCCATCATACCCGCAGTGCTTTGCTTTCTGATAGCCCTCTCAGTTTCTTAGGATCCATCTCCTTTTCTTTTGACTGTAGCCGGGGCACGTAAGCCGGCACATGTGAGCCGGCACACCAAGCTCAGGCGGCTGCGAGGAGCTACCCCACATCCGAGGTCAGAGGCAGCAGCCTAGAGTGCCAGGCTGCAACGGCACAGGAATGGCCAAGAGGAGCGACCCTGCATCCGAGGTCAGTGGTAGCCGGGAGGAGACACACTACGTCTGAGGCCAGGGGTGGCAGCTGGGAGGAGCCACCCATGCCGGCGGCTGGGAGGAGCAACCCGAGGAGTGGTGGCTCCAAAGGCGTGGGAGGTCCTAGAGGAGATATCCCACGTTGAAGGTCAGGAACAGCGGCCGTAAGGAGATACCCCTCGTCCAAGGTAAGGAGCAGCGGTTGTGCTTTGCTGGAGCAGTGTGAAGAGATACCACTTGCCCAAGGTAAGAGAAATCCAAGTGAGATGGGAGGTGTTGCAAGAGGGCATCAGAGGGCAGACACACTGAAACCATACACAGAAAACTAGTCAATCTAATCACACTAGGACCACAGCCTTGTCTAAATCAATGAAACCAAGCCATGCATGTGGGGCAACCCAAGACGGGCTGGTCATGGTGGAGAGGTCTGAAACAACGTGGTCCACTGGAGAAGGGAAAGGCAAGCCACTTCAGTATTCTTGCCTTGAGAACCCCATGAACAGTATGAAAAGGCAAAATGATAACATACCAAAAGAGGAACTCCCCAGGTCATTAGATGCCCAATATGCTACTGAAGATCTGTGGAGAAATAACTCCAGAAAGAATGAAGGGATGGAGCCAAAGCAAAAACAATACTCAGTTGTGGATGTGACTGGTGATAGAAACAAGACCCGATGCTATAAAGACTAATATGGCATAGGAACCTGGAATGTCATGTCCATGAATCAAGGCAAATTGAAAGTGGTCAAACAAGGGATGGCAAGGGTGAACATCAACATTCTGGGAATCAGAGAACTAAAATGGACTGGAATGGGTGAATTTAACTCAGATGACCATTATATCTACTACTGCAGGCAGGAATCCCTCAGAAGAAATGGAGTAGCCATCATTGTCAACAAAAGAGTCCAAAATGTAGTACTTGGATGCAATCTCAAAGACGACAGAATGATCTCTGTTCATTTCCAAGGCAAACCATTCAATAGCACATTAATCCAAGTCTATGCCCCAACCAGTAATGCTGAAGAAACTGAAGTTGAACTGTTTTATGAAGGCCTACAAGACCTTTTAGAACTAACACCCAAAAGAGATGTCCTTTTCATTCTAGGGACTGGAATGCGAAAATAGGAAGTCAAGAAACACCTGGAATAACAGGCAACTTTGGCCTTAGAATGCGGAATGTAGTAGGGCAAAGACTAATAGAGTTTTGCCAAGAAAATGCACTGGTCATAGCAAACACCCTCTTCCAACAACACAAGAGAATACTCTACACATGGACATCACCAGATAGTCAACACTGAAATCAGATTGAATATATTCTTTGCAGCCAAAGATGGACAAGCTCTATACAGTCAACAAAAACAAGACCAGGAGCTGACTGTGGCTCAGATCATGAACTCCTTATTACCAAATTCTGACTCAAATTGAAGAAAGTAGGGAAAACCGCTAGACCATTCAGGTATGACCTATATCAAATCCCTTATGATTATACAGTGGAAGTGAGAATTAGATTTAAGGGCCTAGATCTCATAGATAGAGTGCCTGATGAACTATGGACTGAGGTTCATGACATTGTACAGGAGACAGGGATCAAGACCATCCCCATGGAAAAGAAATGCAAAAAAGCAAAATGGCTGTCTGGGGAGGCCTTACAAATAGCTGTGAAAAGAAGAGAAGTGAGAAGCAAAGAAGAAAAGGAAAGATATAAGCATCTGAATGCAGAGTTCCAAAGAATAGGAAGAAGAGATAAGAAAGGCTTCTTCAGCAATCAATGCAAGGAAATAGAGGATAACAACAGAATGGGAAAGACTAGAGACCTCTTCAAGAAAATTTGAGATACCAAGGGAACATTTCATGCAAAGGTGGGCTCGATAAAGGACAGAAATGGTATGGACCTAACAGAAGCAGAAGATATTAAGAAGAGGTGGCAAGAATATACAGAAGAACTGTACAAAAAAGATCTTCACGACCCAGATAATCATGATGATGTGATCACTAATCTCGAGCCAGACATCCTGGAATGTGAAGTCAAGTGGGCCTTAGAAAGCATCACTATGAACAAAGCTAGTGTAGGTGATGGAATTCCAGTTGAGCTGTTTCAAATCCTGAAAGATGATGCGGGTGAAAGTGCTGCACTCAATATTCCAGGAAATTTGGAAAACTCAGCAGTGGCCACAGGACTGGAAAAGGTCAGTTTTCATTCCAATGCCAAAGAATGGCAATGACAAAGAAGGCTCAAACTACTGCACAATTGCACTCATCTCACAGGCTAGTAAAGTAATGCTGAAGCCAGGCTTCAGCAATATGTGAACCATGAACTCCCTGATGTTCAAGCTGGTTTGAGAAAAGGCAGAGGAACCAGAGATCAAATTGCCAACATCTGCTGGATCATGGAAAAAGCAAGAGAGTTCCAGAAAAACATCTATTTCTGCTTTAATGACTATGCCAAAGCCTTTGACTGTGTGGATCACAATAAACTGGAAAATTCTTCAAGAGATGGGAATGCCAGACCACCTGACCTACCTCTTGCGAAATCTGTATGCAGGTCAGGAAGCAACAGTTAGAACTGGACATGGAACAACAGAGTGGTTCCAAATAGGGAAAGGAGTACGTCAAGGCTGTCTATTGTCACCCTGCTTATTTAACTTATACACAGAGTACATCATGAGAAGTGCTGGGCTGGAAGAAGCACAAGCTGGAATCAAGATTGCCGGGAGAAATATCAATAACCTCAGATATGCAGATGACACCACCCTTATGGCAGAAATTGAAGAGGAATTAAAAAGCCTCTTGATGAAAGTGAAAGAGGAGGGCAAAAATGTTGGCTTAAAGCTCAACATTTAGCAAACGAAGATCATGGCATCTGGTCCCATCACTTCATGGGAAATAGATGGGGAAACAGTGGAAACAGTGGCTGACTTTATTTTTGGGGGCTCCAAAATCACTGCAGATGGTGACTGCAGCCACGAAATTAAAAGACACTTACTCCTTGGAAGAAAAGTTATGACCAACCTAGATAATATATTCAAAAGCAGAGACATTACTTTGCCAACTAAGGTCTGTCTAGTCAAGGCTATGGTTTTTCCTGTGGTCATGTATGGATGTGAGAGTTGGACTGTGAAGAAGGCTGAGCGCTGAAGAATTGACGCTTTTGAACTGTGGTGTTGGAGAAGACTCTTGAGAGTTCCTTGGACTGCAAGGAGATCCAACCAGTCCATTCTAAAGGAGATCAGTCCTGTGTGTCCATTGGAAGGACTGATGCTAAAGCTGAAACTCTAATACTTTGGCCACCTCATGCAAAGAGTTGACTCATTGGAAAAGACTCTGATGCTGGGAGGGATTGGGGGCAGGAGGAGAAGGGGACGACCGAGGATGAGATGGCTGGATGGCATCACTGACTCAATGGACGTGAGTCTGGGTGAGCTCTGGGAGATGGTGATGGACAGGGAGGCCTGGCATGCTGTAATTCATGGGGTCGTAAAGAGTCGGACATGACTGAGCAACTGAACTGAGCTGAACTCAACTGTTCTCTGAGAAGAAAAACAAAAATAAACCTTCATGTTTAATCTTGTCTTAGTGTCTTCTACCTACATAAGCTGACTTAATCAAGGCAAACATAATTTATATGCCCTCAGTTAAACTTGGGTTTCTGGGACACACCAACTTGATACCACTGTAACAGAAATATAGACAAAGCCATTATTCTTGGAGTTATTCTATCCACTCATTGTTTCCTACTTCCTTCTGCCCTTGGTCAATAAAAGGTCAAAGGGAAGTGCATTTGCTCAAATATAGATATCCTTTTCTAATGTAATTCCCAATGACAGCCATGAGTATGACCTTACTCTGATACTATTGTAGTTTAGAGAGGTCAAGAGTTTTTCACTTCTGATTTTGAATCCAGTCACATTAAGGAGAGTCAGAGGAGACTGATATTATTTATTGTAACAAAGGGGTAGGTTGAAAGAACAAAGGCACAGAAGGTTTCACTATAGTATGTCTGAAAATCTTATGGAAGAAGAACCTTACAGCAACATCATTTCAAATAACTTATTAACTAGGCCATCAAGTAGCAGCTTATCTCAATTATTCAGAATATTCTGGTATTCATTAGATATACCAATACTGGTTAGGAGATCTGAGCTACTGCCTTGAGATTGTTAGTAACATAAGGATTCCTAAGTGCTTATCATCAGATATATATCAAAATATTTTCAAGATGTTAACATCTCAAAGAACAAAAACAAAATGGCACGATGATTAAGAGGGGAGTTACTGATGTCTTTGGTATGCTTCTACCATTTCTTGTCAAGTGATTAAAACAATCATAAGATGAGGTGGATATGAAAATGTCTTCCTTAGAAAAACTACACGCGATATCTTGACATGTTCTGCTGCTGCTGCTTAGTCGCAGCAGCCCACCAGGCTCCGACATCCTTGGGATTCTCCAGGCAAGAACACTGGAGTGGGTTGCCGTTTCCTTCTCCAATGCATGAAAGTGAAAACTGAAAGTGAGGTCGCTCAGTCATGTCCGACTCTTTGTGACCCCGTGGACTGTAGCCTACCAGGCTTTTCCATCCATGGGATTTTCCAGGCAAGAGTACTGGAGTGGGATGTCATCGCCTTCTCCGTGAAATGTTCTAGTGCCAGCCATTCATGGAACTGTGTTTCACAAAGATTAAACAATGCTCATGTTTTTGCAAAGCAGACTGATGGCTGAATTTATTCATTTATTAATTAATTTATGAATTAGTAATATGATTAATAAGTTTTGTGATGAATTCTGCAGTACTATTCAAATCCCTAAAGGATGATGCTATCAAAGTTTTGCATTCATTATGTCAGCAAAACTGGAAGACTCCACAGTGGCCACAGGAGAGGAAAAGGTCAATCCTCATCCCAATTCCCAAGAAGGGTAGTACCAAACAATGTCCTAACCATTGGACAGAGTCCACTCATCTCCCATGCTAGTAAGGTCATGCTTAAAATCTTGCATGCTAGGCTTCAGCATTATGCAAAACAAAATCTTCCAGACATCGAAGCTGGGTTAGAAAAGGAAGAGGAACTAGACACCAAATTGCCAACATTCACTGGATTATAGAGAAAGCAAGGGGATTTCAGAAAAACACCTATTTCTGTTTGATCGACCAGGCTAAACCTTTGACTTTGTGGATCATGACAAACTGTAGACAGCCCTTAAAGTGATGGGAATACTGGACCATCTTACTTTCTCTCATGAGAAACCTATATACAGGTGGAGAATTAACAGTTAGAACTCTGTATAGAACAACTGATTGGTTCAAGATCAAGAAAGGAGTATGGCAGGGCTGTCTGCTGTAACCCTATTTGTTTAACCTACACACTGAGCACAGCACAAGAAATGCCAGGCTGGATGAGCTACAAGTTGGAATTACATAAGTGGGAGAAACATCAACAACATCAGATATATGGATAATACCACTCTAATGGCAGAAAGTGAAGAGGAACTAGAGAGCCCTTGATGTGGGTGAAGGAGGAGACTGAAAGAGCCAGCTTAAAACTAAATATTTAAAACAAAAACAAACAAAAAAACTAAGATCATGGCATCCGGCCCAATTACTGCATGGCAAATAGCAGGGGAAAAGGTGGAAGTAGTGACAGATTTCCTCTTTTTGGGCTCTAAAATCACTGTGGACGGTGACTGTAGCCATGAAATCAAAGGACAATTGCTTCTTGGTAGGAAAGCTATGACAGACCTAGACAGTTTGTTGAAAAGCAGAGACATTACTCTGCCAAAAAAGTTCCCTATAGTCAAGGATATGGTCTTCCTAGTGGTCATGTATGGTTGTAAGAGCTGGACCATAAAGAAGGCATAATGTCAAGGAATTGATGCCTTCGAACTGTAGTGCTGGAGAAGATTCCTGAAAGACCCTTGGACAGCAAGGAGACCAAACCAGTCAATCTTAAAGGAGATCAACCCTGAATATTCACTGGAAAGACTGATGTTGGAGTTGAAGACTGATGTTGGAGTTTTGGTCACCTGATGCAAACAGCCAACTCACTGGAAAAGTCCCTGATGCTGGGAAAGATTGAGGATAGAAGGAGAAGAGGTCATCAGAGGATGAGATGGCTGGATGGTATCACTGATGCAATAAAGATAAACTTGGGCAAACTCCGGGAGATGGTGAGGGACAAGGAGGCCTGGCAAGTTGCAGTCCATGGGGTCACAAAGAGACAGACACAACTGGGCAATGGAACAACAAAAACAACAATTAATCAGTACACATAAATAATTCAAAATATATACTGATTGAGTGTGTGCATGCTCAGTCACTTCAGTCCTGTTCAACACTTTGTGACCCTATGGACTATAGCCTGGCAGGCTCCTCTGTCCATGGTATTCTCCAGGCAAGAATACTGGAGTGGGTTTCCATGCCTTCCTCCAGAGGATCTTCCTGACCCAGGAATTGAACCTGGGTCTCTTGCATTGTAGGCAGATTCTTTACCACTGAGCCCCCAGGGGAGTCCATTTATCAATTAGTATGTACTAAGTAAGGGATTATAATAGGCTAAGGACTTCAGTAAACAATGAAATTATTCCAGTCAGTCTATCAATCAAGACTCCTAAAAAGGAGTCCTGAATTGGTAACAAAATTAATAAAATCTAAAAAGGCAAAGATAATAAAATTTTTAAATTACTGAGCCATTTTAGTAATCTATAAAATACAGAATCAATAAATAATTGAATGTTATTTTGAATATATTTGTTCAATAGTGATTGTTCATTAATGGCAACAATCATTGTGGCAAAGATTCAGGTTTTTTGATACACTGATGGTCAATTTCTTCTTGGGATAAATAAAAAGCAATACATCAAAAGTTAAAATGGTCAAAGCTTGAATATCACTTGTACTCCATATAGATTCTGAAAATCTATACTAAGGAAAAGATATTAACTATAGAATAAAACTTCATATTATACAGTGCAATGTTTATTATTTTAAAACATAGATTGGAAACATTTTTAGGGCATTAATGCAATACTTGTTATGGAAGATTAGTAAATGTGAAATTCTTCTGGCTTTGAAAATGATGTTTATGGAGAATTTGTAATGTTTAGATTAAGTAAAAAATAATTTTAAATTAAGTAGAAAAAATAAAATCCAAATGTAAAGTTTATGACAGGATAAGCTTTAAATTTTTGAAAATACATGCCTAGAACAAGAGAAAAGCACTTAGTAACTTATGTTCACAACCGCTGCTTCTGGGTGAAAAGTTATACATGATTTACTTCTCTTTACCATATTTTGTACTTCCCAATGTTATGTATGGACATCATTTTCATATATAAGTGAAACATTTTAAAAAATGGAAAAAATATTCTCCAGAAGAGGAAAATTACATTATGTTACCTTGGTTAAAAGCTATAAACTAAGCTGGTCTGGAAATTATGCCAAAGTAGATTAAAAAAAAAAAAAAGTGTAGAAATGATTAAATTTGCTTCTCCGTATACTTATGACACACACAAAAATTATCCATTTTTCCTTACTTTGACAAAATACTAAGGGACATTTATCATCTCTGTTTCTTAAGTTAAGCAATATATGATAGGTTTCTAAAACAATCATATCTTTTAAACTTGACATGTAACATTTCAGGTTCATGTATCACTAGTGATACACATGAAAGTTTTTTTTTTATGTCTCTTCTAATCTGCAATGCCATCCATCACTTTCATAGATCCAGGACCTCCAGCAATCTAGGCTGACTGCCTTTGGAGTCTGTCATTTTTTTCTCCAGTTAACTTTATTAGTGTTGATCATGCCTGACTTTACTAAGATTTTGGTGGCTCCTTTAACCTTGGATTTATTGACCTGGAGTAGACAGCAGCCAGGTGATATCTTGGCTAAACTATACTTTTAGACAATATCTTATGTTCTTAAGAAAAGAAAATACGGCATTATACAAATAAGTTAAATGAATCTACCACAGGAAGAAAAATAAGATAATATGAGTAATGTTTCAAACAATTACATGTTTAGTTTAAGGTTAGATATAGGGAAAATAGCCTTAGTGTGCAATTATATTGGACATAAAGTTAAACAGAAGGGAAGAATTTAGTAGACAAAAAGATAGAAGCTGAATATATTTATGAGAATCAGTGAAATTGATGAAACAAAATCATGAAAGAGATAAGAGGAGATAGGAATCAGTGCACATGTAGACAGATTGTCCTGGGACAGAAAGAGAAAGAATTGAAAGAGAAGAGAAGAGAAAGAATTAACAATACATTTAGATGCCAGCACATTTCTAAATGTAGTTGGGCAGCTGACTTTGTTCATAATTGGTTGTCTTTATGTTCCCTATGAAGAAGGAAGCCATTTAAGTAAAAGGAAAACTAAGTAGATTGAAAATTTGAAGCTGCTGATGACATTCTTATAAGAAAGAAAATGGGTAGATAATGGAGATGGTTAGGGAGAAGATAAGTACTTTTTGAGAATACATTACTGATGTTTGAAGGGAATCAATATATGGTTTCTCTTTGATGTATGTTGGCATCTTGCATTCATGAAGGACAATGAATTATTTCACTTAATTAAGCTAACGTAGTGTTCAATACGTGATAGATACTTTGCTAAACACTAAGAAGAACAAATTACAAATAAGATTTGATCTCACATTTCAAGGACCTGCCTAAACAATACAAAAGTTAGGCATATAGATAATTAAAATGAAAAGCAGAAGTGTTATGCATGCATGGCAGTTGTTAAGAACATGAGCTTTATCATCACAGTATCTAGATTGAAGTGGAGCTCAATTAGTTTATAGCTTGACTTACTTAAACAGTTCCCTTAAATTGTGTACCCTTTGTTTTCTTAATCTCTAAAATCTGGCCAATAGATCAAATAGCTGAAACATATATGTGAATCACTTTATGACTAAAGCTCTATGAAAACATAATTTTCTTCTTTTTAATTTATTTTTTATTGAAGGATAATTGATTTACAGAATTTTGTTGTTTTCTGTCAAACCTCACCATGAATCAGTCATAGGTATACAAATATCCCCTCCCTTTTGAAACTTCCTCCTATCTCCCACCCCATACCACCCCTCTTGATCGACACAGAGCCCCTGTTTGAGTTTCCTGAGTTATAGAGAAAATTTATGTTGGCCATCTATTTTACATACGGTAATGTAAGTTTCCATGTTATTTTCCCATACATCTCACTCTCTCCTCCCCTCTCCCCATGTCCATAAGTCTATTCTCTAGGTCTGCTTCTCCATTGCTGCCCTGTAAATAAATTCTTCAATACCATTTTCTTCTTTTTTTTTTTTTTTTAGATTCTGTATCTATTCATTCAGTTCAGTTCAGTCGCTCAGTCGTATCTGACTCTTTGCGACCCCATGAATCACAGCACGCCAGGCCTCCCTGTCCATTACCATCTCCCAGAGATCACTCAGACTCACGTCCATCGAGTCAGTGATGCCATCCAGCCATCTCATCCTGGGTCGTCCCCTTCTCCTCCTGCCCCCAATCCCTCCCAGCATCAGAGTCTTTTCCAATGAGTCAACTTTCGCATGAGGTGGCCAAAGTACTGGAACTTCAGCTTTAGCATCATTCCTTCCAAAGAAATCCCAGGGTTGATCTCCTTTAGAATGTACTGGTTGGATCTCCTTGCAGTCCAAGGGACTCTCAAGAGTCTTCTCCAACACCACAGTTCAAAAGCATCAATTCTTCGGTGCTCAGCCTTCTTCACAGTCCAACTCTCACATCCATACATGACCACTGGAAAAACCATAACCTTGACTAGACAGACCTTAGTTGGCAAAGTAATGTCTCTGCTTTTGAATATACTATCTAGGTTGGTCATAACTTTTCTTCCAAGGAGTAAGCGTCTTTTAATTTCATGGCTGCAATCACCATCTGCAGTGATTTTGGAGCCCCCAAAAGTAAAGTCAGCCACTGTTTCCACTGTTTCCCCATCTATTTCCCATGAAGTGATGGGACCAGATGCCATGATCTTCATTTTCTGAATGTTGAGCTTTAAGCCAACTTTTTCACTCTTCTCTTTCACTTTCATCAAGAGGCTTTTTAATTCCTCTTCACTTTCTGTCATAAGGGTGGTGTCATCTGCATATCTGAGGTTATTGATATTTCTCCTGGCAATCTTGATTCCAGCTTGTGTTTCTTCCAGTCCAACGTTTCTCATGATGTACTCTGCATATAAGTTAAACAAGCAGGGTGACAATATACAGCATTGATGTAAAGAATATGATATTTGTCTTTCTCTTTCTGACTCACTTCACTCTGTATAATAGGTTCTAGGTTCATCCACCTCATCAGAACTCACTCAAATGTGTTTCATTTTATGGCTGAGTAATATTCCATTGTTCTGTGTACCACAACTTCTTCATCCATTCACCTGTCAATGGACATCTAGGTTGCTTCTATGTTTTAGCCATTGTAAGTAGGGCTGCAATGAACAATGGGATACATGTGTATTTTTCAATTTTGGTTTCCTCAGGGTATATACCTATGAGTGAGATTGCGGGGTGATAGGGTAGTTTTATTCCTAGTTTTTTAAGGAATCTCCATACCAACTTCCATATTGGCTGTATCAATTTACATTCACACCAACAGTGCAAGAGTGTTCCCTTTTCTCCACACCCTCTCCAGCATTTATTGTTTACAGACTTTTTGATGAGGGCCATTCTGATCGATGTGAGGTGATAACTCATTGCAGTTTTGATTTGCATGTCTCTGATAATGAGCGATGTTGAGCATCTTTTCATGTGTTTGATAGCCATCTGTATTTCTCTTTGGAGAAATGTCTGTATAGATCTTTCCCCCACTTTTTGATTGGGTTGTTTGTTTTTCTTGTATTGAGTTGTATAACTGCTTGTATATTTTGGAAATTAATCCTTTGTCAGTTCTTTGATTTGCTATTATTTTCTCCCACTCTGAGGGTTGTCTTTTCACCTTGCTTATAGTTTCCTTTGCTGTGCAAAAGCTTTTAAGTTTAATCAGGTTCACTTGTTTACTTTTGTTTTTCTTTCCTTTGCCCTAGGAGGTGGGTCATAGAGTATCTTGCTGTGATTTATGTCATCGAGTGTTCTGCCTATATTTATTCTAAGAGTTTCATAGTTTCTGGTCTTACTTTTAGATCTTTAATCCATTTTGAGTGTACCTTTGTGTATGGTGTTAGGAAATGTTCTAATTACATTATTTTACATGTAGCTGTCCAGTTTTCCCAGCACCACTTACTGAAGAAGCTGTTTTTGCCCCATTGTATATTCTTACCTCCTTTGTCAAAAATAAGGTACCCATAGGTGCATGGGTTTACTTCTGGGCTTTCTATCTTGTTCCATTGGTCTATAACTATGTTTTTGTGCCAGTACCATACTGTCTTGATAACCGTAGGTTTTTAGTACAGTCTGAAGTCAGGAAGATTGATTGATCCAGCTCCATTCTTCTTTCTCAAGACTGCTTGGGCTATTTGGGGTCTTCTGTGTTTCCATATGAAGTGTGAAGTTTTTTTGTTCTAGTTCTGTGAAAAATGCCATTAGTGATTTGATAGGTATCACCTTGAATCTGTAGATTGCATTTGATAGTATAGTCATTTTCACAATATCAATTCTTCCTACCCAGAAGCATGGAATATCTCTCCATCTGTTTATGTCATCTTTGATTTCTTTCATTAGTGTCTTGTAATTTTTTGTGTACATTTATTTTGTCTCCTTAGATAAGTTTATTTCTAGATATTTAATTCTTTTTGTTGCAATGGTGAATGGGATTGATTCTTTAATTTCTCTTTCTGATTTTTCATTGTTATTATATAGAAATGCAAGTGATTTCTGTGTATTGATTTTGTATCCTGCAACTTTCCTAAATTCACTGACTAATTCTGGTAATTTTCTGATACTATCTTTAGGGCTTTCTTTGTACAGTATCATGTCATCTGCAACAGTGAGAGCTTTATGGCTTCTTTTCTGATCTGGATTGCTTTTATTTCTTTTCCTTCTCTGACTGCTATAGCTAGAACTTCTAGAACTATGTTGAATAATAGTGGTGAATGTGGATATCCTTGTCTTGTCCTTGATTTTAGAGGGAATGCTTTCAGTTTTTCACCATTTAGAATAATGTTTGCTATAGGCTTATCATATATGGCCTTAACTATATTGAGGTAGGTTCCTTCTGTGCCCATTTGTTGAAGAGTTTTAATCATAAATGGAAGCTGAATTTTGTCAAGGGTTTTTATGCATCTATTGAGATGATCAGATGGTTTTTATCTTTTAATTTTTTAATATGGTTTATCACACTGATTGACTTGCATATATTGAAGAATCTTTGCATCCCTAGGATAAACCCAACTTGATCATGGTGTATGAGCTTTTTGATGTGTTGCTGAATTTTGTTTGCTAAAATTTCATTGAGGATTTTTGCATCTATGTTCTTTAGTGATATTGGCCTATAGTTTTCATTATTTTTGTTGTCTTTGTCTGATTTTGGTATCAGGGTGATGGTGGCCTTGTAGAATGAGTTTGGAAGTGTTCCTTCCTCTGCAATTTTTTGAAAGAGTTTTAAGATAAGCATTAACTCTTCTCTAAATGTTGGATAGAAGTCTCCTGTGAAGTCATCTGGTCCTGGGCTTTTGTTTTTTAGGGAGATTTTTGATGAAATTTTTGAGAAATTGATGACTTCAATTTCAGTACTTATAATTGGGTTGTTCATAATTTCTATTTCTTCCTGGTTCAGTCTTGGAAGATTGAACTTTTCTAAGACTCTGTCCATTTCTTCCAGGTTATCCATTATATTGGCATACAGTTGTTCATAACAGTCTCTTGTAATCCTTTGTATTTCTGCATTGCCTGTTATAAGCTTGCCTTTTTCATTTCTAATTTTTTTGATTTGATTCTTCTCTTTTTTTTTTTTTTTCTTGATTAGTCTGGCTAAAGGCTTGTCAGTTTTGTTTATCTTTTCAAAGAAACAGCTTTTAGTCTTATTATTTTTTGCTATTGTTTGTTTCTTTTATTTTTCATAAGTTTCTGCTCAGATCTTTATGATTTCTTTCCTTATACTATTTTTTTTTGTTATTGTTGTTCTTTATCCAGTTGTTTTAGGTGCAAAGTTACGTTGTCTATTCAATATTTTTCTCGTTTCTTGAGATAGAATTGTATAGCTATAAATTTCCTTCTTAGAGCTACTTTTGCTGCATCCCATAGGTTTTGAGTTGTGTTTTCACTGTCATTTGTTTCTAGAAATTTTCTTGATTTCCCTTTTGATTGCTTGAATAACCTGTTGGTTATTTAGAAACGTGTTGTCTAATCTCCATGTGTTTGTGTTTCTTACAGTTTTTTTTCTTGTAGTTGATATCTAGTCTCATAGTGTTGTGGTCAGAGAAGATGCTTGATACAATTTCAATTTTTTTAAATTTACTGAGGTTTTATTTGTGACCCAAGGTGTGGTCTATCCTTGAGAATGTTCCATATGCACTCTACAAGAAGGTGTTCTCTTCTGCGTTTGGATGGAATGTCCTGAAGATATCAATGAGATCCATCTCATGTAATGTATCATTTAAGATTTGCATTTCCTTATTAATTTTCTGTTTTGATGATCTGTCCATTGGTGTAAGTGGGGTGTTAAAATCTCCTACTATTATTGTGTTACTGTCAATTTCTCCTTTTATATCTATTAGTGATTGTCTTATGTATTGAGGAGCTCTTATATTTGGTGCATAGATATTTACAATTGTTATGTCTTCCTCTTGGATTGATCCCTTAATCATTATATAGTGTCCTTCCTTATCTTGTAATATTTTTTATTTTAAGGTTTATTTTGTCTCATATGAGGATTGCTACTCCAGCTTTCTTTTGTTTACCATTTGCATAGAATATATTTTTCCATTTTTCCACTTTCAGTCTATATGTGTCTGTAGGTCTAATGTGGGTTTCTTGTAGACAGCATATATATGGGTCTTGTTTCTGTATCCATCCAGCCAGTCTTTGTCTTTTGTTTGGAGCATTTAATCCATTTCAATTTAAAGTAATTATTGATATGCATGTTCCTATTGCCATTTTATTAATTGTTTGGGGTTGATTTTGTATATCTGTTTCCTTCTCTTGTATTACTTAACTATATAAGACCCTTTAACATTTGTTGCAAAGATGGTTTGGTGGTACTGAATTCTTTTAACCTTTGCTTGTCTGAAAAGCTTTTAATTTCTCCATAAATTTTAAATGAGCTCCTTGCCAGATACTGTAATCTTGGTTGTAGATTTTTCCCTTTCAGTCTTTTAAATATATCCCACCATTCCCTTCTGGCCTGCAGAGTTTCTGCTGAAAGATCAGCTGTTAAGTGTATCGGATTTCCCTTGTATTTACTTGTTGATTCTCCCATGCTGCTTTTAATATTCTTTCTTTGTGTTTAGTCTTTATTAGTTTGATTAGTATGTGTCTTGTCATGTTTCTCCTTTGGTTTATCCTGTATGGGACTCTTTGTGCCTCTTGGACTTGATTGACTATTTCTTTTTCCATGTTGGGGAAATTTTCAACTATAATCTCTTCCCTAAGATTTGTTCTCTGGTAGTCTAGGATCTTGGAGTCAGTACTCCCACTCCAAAGACTCAGGGATTGATCTCTGGACAAGAATGAAGATTCCAGAAGTGGTTTGTTATGGTATTAAGTGAGATTAAAGCAAATATTCAAAAGCGAGAAACCAAAGATGAACCCCAGACAAATGCCAGTTACAGAATCAGGCAAATAATAATTAAAATAATGGAATATACACGTATACATATACACCCATAGCAAAGTCAAAACATTCCAACAAAAATACAGTATAGGAGACTGACCTGGTGAACAAAGGAAATAAAAAATTATGTTTACTATTTAAGAATGAAACTAAGGCACAAGCTGGAAAACAAAACTAGAGCAAGATGCCAAGTGGAGAATAAAGCAGTGAAAACAAGACTAACAAATAAGTTGAGAGGAAAGGAAAGAAAGAAAAGGAGAAGGAATAGGTATGTAAAACTAAATAGAAGTAGATGAAGAAGATTCATATACATTACAGATTAACTGCAAGGGAAAAGAACAGTAGGAGAAGTAAACAAAGGAATAAATGTAGAAAAATATAATAGGCTTAAAAATTAAAATTCTAAAAAAACAAGAAAAAAAAAAAAACAGAAGAACAAAAAAAAAAAAAAAAGGAAAACTCCACAGAGCTGCAAAAGCCTAGTGTAGAGGCAGAGGTTTATAGCAACAATAAAAAGTGACTGAATATGCACATATACATATACACCTATAAGCAAAATCAATACAGTCCAAAAAAAAAAAAAATAAAGTGCAATAGATTGACCTGGTGAACAAAGGAAACCAAAAATTATATCTACCAGAATAAAATTATCTAAACAACAAGCTGGAAAACAAAACTAAAGCAAGGGCCAGTTGGGGAATAAAGCAATGAAAATAAAACTAAGAAAATGTTGAGAGGAAAGGAAAGAAAGAAAGAACAGATATGCAAAGTTAAATACAGGTAGATGAAGAAGATTCATATACATTAAAGATTAACTGCAAGGGGAAAGAATAGTAGGAAAGGCAAACAAAGGAATAAATGTAGAGAAAATATAATAGGTTTAAAAAATTTAAAAATAAAATTATAAAAATGAGAGAGAGAGAGAGAGAGAGAGAAGGAAAACTCCACATAACTGCAAAAGCCTAATGTAGAGGTAGAGGCTTATAACAACAATAAAAAATATGACTGATAAAAAGAAAAGAAGCGCAAAAATTTAAATATATTTCATGGTGCCAATAAAATCGACAACTACAAAAGGGGTGGAGGAGGGGAGAAAAAAAGAGAAAAGAAATCCAAAAAATCTATAGAACAAGTGAAAACATAAGAATAATAAATGCTTCTCTTGAGTCACTGCTTTCAGAGTCCTTTCCCTTACTGGGAATCACAGTCCACCTCACCTCACTAGGATGTCCTCCAACACTGTACTGATCTCTGGACCTATTGTGGGGGCAGGTCAGATTCTAATCTGGTCCTATTCCTATGTGTTCTTGCCTCCAGTGTCCAGAGCTATCAGAACTAGTGTGTTTTCTTTTGTGGGCACTCTCAATGACCTTTCGTATGTTCCATAGACACAGAGTCTGCCTAGTTGATCATGTGGATTTAATCTGCAGCTTGTGCAGCTGGTGGGAGGTTTTGGGTCTTCTTCCTTAGCCACACTGCCCCTGGGTTTCAATTTTGGTTTTATTTCCACCTCTTCACTTGGGTCATCCACTGTGGTTTACTCCTGAGGCTGCCCTGGAGGACTTGGGTTTGCCCCTGTGAGGGCCAGGTGTGGAGGTGGTGCAGCTGCTTGGGTCGGCAGTGGTTCTGAAAGTACCAGGAGTGGGGGTTGGTGGCTAGGGCAGCAGGAAATATAGTGCTCTAGAAGGGTATGCCAACCAGTATTGATCAATAAGCTCCAGTATTCTTGCCTAGAGAACCCCTGTCCGTGACAGAGAAGACTGGCAGGCCACAGTCTAAAGGGGCACAAAGAGTCAGACATGACCAAAGCAACCCTGTGTGCATAGACACAAGACATTTTTTGCCTGTGGCAGCTTTGCCCCAGTGAGATTTGAGTGTGAATGTGATGCAGCCCCTTGGCTTGCGGGGACCCTGGAGGCGCCAAGTTTGCAGGGAAACGGACTGCTGCAGGAGTTACGGCCCTATTGGGGTCTTTTTTTGAGCCTCTTCAAGCCTCGAGGCTGGTCACCAGAAGGCCTCTTTGGCCAGTCTTTCTCCATAGGTCCACCTGTTCAGGCACTTAGAGGATGCCCTTGCCCTGGGGTATTTCTCTGTTGCTCGGCATGTCAGGCACATAGAAGGGGCCCCCTGGCTGTGGTCTTACTGTGTAGATCAGCATGTCAGTCACTTAAAGGAGCACCCTGGGTGAGGTCCTGCTCTGTAGTTCAGTGTGTCAGGTGTTTGATGGGCCAGCCTCTCTACTGTTCAGCTGCCAATGCTGGCATGTTGAGGGGAGAGATGGCTCCACCTCCTAGGGTGACTCAGAAGTATCACCTTGCTTCCATGGCTGCCTGGCTTGCCTCCACAGGCATTTCCCGCCACAATCTCCCCTCTCACCTCCCCTTGATCTGTCTCTTCACAGTCAACAGCAGCCCTCACTCTGGGATTGCTCCACAATCTTTAAACTCCAGCTCCCAGTCACTGTGCCTTCCAGGAGACTTGTGTCCCTGTCTGGGGTATGTATGACTGTGGCAAGGACTGTCTGATTCTCTTTCCATTTAGACTGCCACAGATAGCTGTTTCACTCTGTCTTAAATGTTTCTCCTCTGACTCAAACAGTTGGCCTGATGTAGGAATTGGACCCCTGCTTCACTTCCCCACCCACCGAGGGCAGGTCCAGTCCTACTAACACTCCGGTTTTTCCCCCTAGTTCCGTTGTCCTACTGAGTTTTGTGTGGTTCTATATATTCTCCTCTGCTCAAGTTCTCTTGTCTGCTTTCAGCTAGTATTCTGCATTCATTTCTGTGTCTGAAGATTTATTCCCGATGTATCCATGTCCACCTACGCCACCATCTTGTCCAAAAACTAGTTTTCTTTTATTTTTATATCTTATGTAAATAATTTGAAAAGCCTTTAAAAATAAAAGTAAGAAGAAAGGGGGAAAAAGAAATAGAGTAAAAGGGGAGAGAAGAGAGGGTAGAGGAAGAGAGGAAGGAAGAGAGAATGAGGGAACAAACCCACATGGATTCTCCTGTTAGAGTTTAGATATGTTTCCCAGAGAAGGTGAACTTTGCCCCAGGCTTTGAATAATGCAGCCATTGTTAGGCAGATTAAATCCACATGATCAACTAGGCAGACTCTGTGTCTATGGAACATACAAAAGGTCATTGAGAGTGCCCACAAAAGAAAACACACTAGTTCTGATAGCTCTGGACACTGGAGGCAAGAACACATAGGAATAGGACCAGATTAGAATCTGACCTGCCCCCACAATAGGTCCAGAGATCAGTACAGTGTTGGAGGACATCCTAGGGAGGTGAGGTGGACTGTGATTCCCAGTAAGGGAAAGGACTCTGAAAGCAGTGACTCAAGAAAAGTATTTATTATTCTTATGTTTTCACTTGTTCTATAGATTTTTTGGATTTTTTTTCTCTTTTTTTCTCCCCTCCTCCACCCCTTTTGTAGTTGTTGATTTTATTAGCACCATGAAATCTATTTAAATTTTTGCACTTTTTTCTTTTTATCATTCTTCACTAGCTGTCAACACAAAGAACTTTATGTTTTAACTTAAAATAAGATAATTTTTCATTGAAACACATTCAGATTGCTTTCTAAAAACCTTTGTGAAATTTCCAAACCATACATGTAGGGTTTGATAAAGTGATAAACACACAGAAGTTACATTATTTTAACCAGGAATATTATTACAGATAATAATTTTTTAAGCAAAATTTATCCTCTAAAGCATTCAAATATGAATGCATACAAGGGGCAAATATAATCTCAAGTAAGATTAATCAATATCGATATTAAAACAATAGTTTATCTAGAGTACATAACTCTCCTCTAGCTAGCAAAAAGTTAACCAATTAATGATAGCTGACTAGTAGTGCTAATGGTTTTGTTGGTTCTAGTGATTTCTTTACTTTATGGTTCTTGTGAATCCAGAGGAAGCAGAACAAATATGTTTGTTATGTGATGTTTTCTTGTGTAACATTTGTTAATGTTATGTTTTGCAATATATAGTTAAAAAATAGAATCTATTCACTGTCGTTTTAAACAAACTTAGGTTGATTAGAAAGTTTGTATATTTTTCATCTTTCAAGTATTTCAAACACATCGCTTCATTTTCTCTTCACAGACATCCTGTGCAGTGCATGATTTCAATCAATCATTTCAAAGATGAAAAAATGGAGCTGTCCATTCTTGTCTGGAAATTTCCATGGATAAAGAAGCCTGGTGGGCTACTGTTCATGAGGTCATAAAGAGTCAGTTGCAAATAAGCACAGAAAGCTTATGCAGGCAGAGCAAGGATTAGAATCGAGTTTTGTAATCAGAGTGACTTGGTGAAACTCATCTAATTTATTGAGCAGCAAAATTTTTTCTTACTGGTAGATGTGGATAATATCTGATCTCTCTGTAAAAATACTGAAATAGTAATTAGAAGCTAAGTATATCACTGTGTAGTCTCAAGCCTTCTAGATATATCCCCTTTCCTTGGTATTTATGAGAATGATAAATTTTGAGAAAGAAGTTATCACTGCATTGGTCTTAGAAATGACTATAGTCTTCAGTTACATTCAAGTGAAAGAAGCCTGAGTGGGGGAAAAAAAATCCATATGCTAATTCCACTATGATGATATTATTTGAATTTTAAAATTGAAAACTAAAATAGATATTAAGTGATTTTCACAGAATAGGAGTTTGTGGATTTTTAATTTAAATTGAGGTCTGTCCAACTCTATTATTCTATAACTATGGTATAGTGGGCCTTAGAAGTCAAGAGGGCCTTAGGAAGCATCACTACAAACAAAGCTAGTGAAGCTGATGGAATTCCTTGAACTATTTGAAATTGAATTATTTCAAATTCTAAAAGATAATGCTGTGAAAGTGCTACACTCAGTCAGTTCAGTTCAGTTGCTGAGTCATGTCCAACTCTTTGTGATCTGATGAACCGCAGCACACCAGGCCTCCCTGTCCATCACCAACTGCTACCCAAATCCACGTTCATTGAGCTGGTGATGCCATCCAACCATCTCATCCTCTGTCATCCCCTTCTCCTCCTGCCCTCAATCTTTCCCAGAATCAGGGTCTTTTGAAATGAGTCAGCTCTTCGCATCAGGTGGCCAAAGTATTAGAGTTTCAGCTTCAACATCAGTCCTTCCAGTGAACAACCAGGACTATTTCCTTTAGGATGGGCTGGTTGAATCTCCTTGCAGTCCAAGGGACTCTCAAGAGTCTTCTCCAACACCGCAGTTAAAAAGCATCAATTCTTTGGCACTCAGGTTTCTTTATAGTCCAACTCTCACACCCATACATGACTACTGGAAAAACCATAGTCTTGACTAGACAACATGCCCCAAATTTGGAAAATGCAGCAGTGGCCACAGGACTGGAAAAAGTCAGTTTTCATTCCAATCCTAAAGAAAGGCAATACCAAAGAATGCTCAAACTACTACACAATTGCATTCATCTCACACACTAGTAAAGTAATGCTCAAAATTTTCCAAGCCAGTCTTCAGCAGTACACTATGAACTGTGAATTTCCCAGATGTTCAAGCTGGTTTTAGAAAAGACAGATGAACCAGAGATAAAATTGGCAATATCTGTTGGATCATTGAAAAAGCAAGAGAGTTCCAGAAAAACATCTGTTTCTGCTTCATTTATTACACCAAAGCCTTTGACTGTGTGAATCACAATAGACTGTGTGAATCACAATAAACTGTGGGAAATTCTGAAAGAGATGGGCACATCAGACCACCCGACCTGCCTCTTGAGAAATCTGTATGCAGGTCAGCAAGCAACAGTTAGAACTGGACATGGAACAACAGACTGGTTCCAAATAGGAAAAGGAGTACATCAAGGCTGGATACTGTCACCCTGCTTATTTAACTTATGTGCAGAATACATCATGAGAAACGCTGGACTGGATGAAGCACAAGCTGGAATCAAGACTGCCGGGAGAAATATCAATAACCTCAGATATGCAGATGACACCACCCTTTCGGCAGAAAGTAAAGACGAACTAAAGAGCCTCTTGGTGAAAGTGACAGAGGAGAGTGAAAAATCTGGCTTAGAACTCAACATTCAGAAAATTAAGATCATGGCATTTGGCCCCATCACTTCATAGCAAATAGATGGGGAAACAGTGGCAACAGTAACAGACCTTATTTTTCTGGGCTCCAAAATCACTGCAGATGGTGACTACAGCCATGAAATTAAGAGACACTTATTCCTTGGAAGAAAAGTTATGACCACCTAGACAGCATATTAAAAAGCAGAGACATTACTTTGCTAACAAAGGTCCGTCTAGTCAAAGCTATGATTCTTCCAGTAGTCATGTATGGATGTGAGAGTTGGCTGACAAATACGGCTGAGCACTGAAAAACTGATTGTTTTTAACTGTGGTGTTGGAGAAGACTCTTGAGAGTCCTTTGAACTGCAAGAAGATCAACGCATTCAATCCTAAAGGAAAGCAGTCCTGAATATTCATTGAAAAGACTGATGCTGAAGCTGAAACTCCAATACTTTGGCCACCTGATGTGAAGAACTGACTCATTGGAAAAGACCCTGATGCTGTGAAAGACTGAAGGTGGGAGGAGAAGGAGACAATAGAGGATGAGATGGTTGGATGGCATCATTGATTCAATGACGTGAGTTTGAGTAAACTCTGTGAGTTGGTGATGGACGGGGAGGCTTGGCATGCTGCAGTCCATTGGATCACAAAGAGTCAGACACGACTGAGAGACTGAATTGAACTGATTGTATTGTGGATAAGTGTGAGCTCTGGATCCCAAAGCAATGCAATTTTGAATCCTAACCTCTACCATTCACTCTAAGACTCTGGACAAGTTACTAAGCCCACCATTGTTCATCCATAAAATTTGTATAACTGTACTATAGTCCAAGTTTGTAATGAGGTTTTAAACACAGCCTGGCACACTCTGAGAAACTCATAAATATTACTGATGGTAGTTTCTTCTTCTCCTTTTTATTAACAACATCCTCATCATCTTGGGATTAAAATAAATTATAGACCTTTTACTTTTCCAGATATATTTAACTGATAGAAATTCAGAAGTTTATTACAGCTTCACACACATAAAAGGAATAAAGCCCATTTAAAGAATTTTTTAGTTGTAAGTACAAGTATTAAGGCTCCTTTCCGCAATGTCTAATCATGATTTAAATAACCCCCAAATAGCAAATATTTTGCTTTCTATTTTATTGAAGCTGTAATACATTTGTGATTGTGAATAGATAAATTTTCAACTTCAGATTCATATTATATTCTTCCAAAATAGATGAACAATTTATTAATCATATTTTCTAGTAAATTTTGATATGTCCTTTAAATGCTTTTTTACCCATTCTGAAAGTTATTTATGTTTATTCATGAGAACTAAGGATCAGAACTGTGTGCATAATATTAAGCAAACCTTGGTATAGTATGTGAAGAGACTTTTATGGACAAATCTAACTTTGGGGTAAATTTAGTGTGTGTGTGTATATATATATATATATATATATATATAGTTCACTTATATATAACTATATACATAGTTACATATAACTATGTATATAGTTCAGTTATATATATATATTATATATATATATATATATATAGTTCAGTTCATCACTCAGTCGCGTCTGACTCTGACCCCATGAATTGCAGCACGCCAGGCCTCCCTGTCCGTCATCAACTCCCAGAGTTCACCCAAACTCATGTCCATCAAGTCGGTAACGCCATCCAGCCATCTCATCCTCTGTGGTCCCCTTCTCTGGCCCCCAATCCTTCCCAGCATCAGAGTCTTTTCCAATGAGTCATCTCTTCACATGAGGTGGCCAAAGTATTGGAGTTTCAGCTTCAGCACCAGTCCTTCCAATGAACACTCGAGACTGATCTCCTTTAGAATGGACTGGTTGGATCTCCTTGCAGTCCGAGGGACTCTCAACAGTCTTCTCCAACACCACAGTTCAAAAGCATCAATTCTTCAGCCCTCAGCTTTCTTCACAGTCCAACTTTTTCATCCAAACGTGACCACTGGAAAAACCATAGCCTTGACTAAACAGACCTTTGTTGGAAAAGTAATGTCTCTGCTTTTGAATATGCTATCTAGGTTGGTCATAACTTTCCTTCCAAGGAGTAAGCGTCTTTTAATTTCACGGCTGCAATCACCATCTGCAGTGATTTTGGAGCCCCCCAAAATAAAGTCTGATACTGTTTCCACTGTTTTCCCATCTATTTCCCATGAAGTGATGGGACCAGATGCCATGATCTTAGTTTTCTGAATGTTGTACTTTAAGCCAACATTTTCACTCTCCTCTTTCAGTTTCATCAACAGGCTTTTTAGTTCCTCTTCACTTTCTGCCATAAGGGTGGTGTCATCCGCATATCTGAGATTATTGATATTTCTCCCAGCAATCTTAATTCCAGCATGTGCTTCTTCCAGCCCAGCTTTTCTCATGATGTACTCTGCATATAAGTTAAATAAGCAGGGTGGCAGTATACAGCCTTGATGTACTCCTTTTCCTATTTGGAACCAGTCTGTTCCATGTCCAGTTCTAACTGTTGCTTCCTGACCTGCAAAAGGCAAGTCAGGTGGTCTGGTATTCCCTCTGGAAAGTTGTTGTTGAATCACGACACCAAGATTCTTGGCCCCCGGAGGAGAAGAATTCAATCCGGGGCCAGAGACGAGGCTTGATTGCTCAGAGCTTTTGTGTAGTAAAGTTTTATTAAAGTATAAAGGAGATAGAGAAAGCTTCTGACATAGACATCAGAAGGGGGCAGAAAGAGTACCCCCCTGTTGGTCTTCAGCTGGATGTTATATAGTCACCGGCAGTCTGTTAATGAAAGAAAGGAATGTCTTAAAACTCAGAATGGCACCAGGCCCCTCACCCATAAGATGTATTTTGGGATAACCTTGGCACCAAATGATTCATCTTGGGCCATAAAATGATTAATTTGAATCTTGAAGAAGGGCAGAGCACCATACAAATAGTTTCATTTACATAGTTTAGAGGAACAATACCTGAGTATAACATACTGGTTTATCAAATAGGTTCTGAGCCAAAAGGAGGAGGAACAGACATGAAGACAGAGTTTGGGGTAAATGTATAGTACATTAGCATAGCTTAAAATAAACATTTCCATAAGAAAAAGGCATTGGTTAACTTCAGGTGAAACCAGGTGTCACTATGGAAACACAGAATTTTAAGAGAAACCTCCTTTTAAATTTGTATAGATAAGGAAAAATACCCCTAGCTTGTTTCCTCCTGCCGCTTAAGAGAGATAAAAATGTCTGACACTTGCAGGCTATTTCCTCTGTTTGGAGACCCCTGGCATTCCTGCCTGTTACCCTTTCACCTCTCTATAAATAGCTTTCCTGGTGGCTCAGATGGTAGAGAATCTGCCTGCGGTTATTCATATTTCTCCCAGCAATCTTGACTTCAGCTTGTGCTTCCTCCAGCCCAGCGTTTCTCATGATGTACTCTGCATATAAGTTAAGTAAGCAGGGTGACAATATACAGCCTTGACATTATCCTTTTCCTATTTGGAACTAGCCTGTTGTTCGATGTCGAGTTCTAACCGTTGCTTCCTGATCTGCATATATGTTTCTCAAGAGTCAGGTCAGGTGGTCTGGTTTCCCATCTCTTTCAGAATTTTCTACAGTTTATTGTGATCCACACAGTCAAAGGCTTTGGCATAGTCAATAAAGCAGAAATAGATGTATTTCTGAAACTCTCTTGCTTTTTCCATGATCCAGTCAATGTTGGCAATTTGATCTCTGGTACCTCAGCCTTTTCTAAAACCAGCTTGAACATCTTGAAGTTCAATGTTCACGTACTGCTGAAGCCTGGCCTGGAAAATTTTGAGCATTACTTTACTAGAGTGTGAGATGAATGCAATTGTGCAATAGTTTGAGCATTCTTTGGCATTGCCTTTCTTTGGGATTGGAATGAAAACTGACCTTTTCCAGTCCTGTGGCCACTGCTGAGTTTTCCAAATTTCCTGGAATACTGAGTGCAGCATTTTCACAGCATCATCTTCCAGGATTTGAAATAGCTCAACTGGAATTCCATCACCTCCTCCAGCTTTGTTAATAGTAATGCTTTCTAAGGCCCACTTGACTTCACATTCCAGGATGTCTGGCCCTAGGTGATTGATCACACTATTGTGATTATCTGGGTTGTGAAGATCTTTTTTGTATAGTTCTTTTGTGTATTCTTGCCACCTCTTCTTAATATCTTCTGCTTCTGTTAGGTCCAGACCATTTCTGTCCTTTATCGAGCCCATCTTTGCATGAAAATTTCCCTTGATATCTCTAATTTTCTTGAAGAGATCTCTACTCTTTCCCATTCTGTTGTTTTCCTCTATTTCTTTGCATTGATCGCTGAAGAAGGCTTTCTTATCTCTCCTTACTATTCTTTGGAACTCTGCATTCAGATGCTTATATTTTTCCTTTTCTTCTTTGAATTTGGCTTCACTTCTTTTCACAGCTATTTGTAAGACCTCTTCAGACAGTCATTTTGCTTGTATGCATTTCTTTTCCATGGGGATGGTCTTGATTCCTGTCTCCTGTACAATGTCATGGATCTCCGTTCATAATTCTTTAGGCACTGTATCAGATCTGGTCCCTTAAATCTATTTCTCACTTCCACTGTATCATCATAAGGGATTTGATTTAGTTCATACCTGAATGGTCTAGTGGTTTTCCCTACTTGCTTCAATTTAAGTCTGAATTTGGCAATAAGGAGTTCATGATCTGAGCCTCAGTCAGCTCCTGGTCTTGTTTATGCTGACTATATAGAGCTTCTCCATCTTTGGCTGCAAAGAATATAATCAATCTGATTTCAATGTTGACCATCTGGTGATGTCCATGTGTAGAGTCTTCTCTTGTGTTTTTGAAAGAGTGTGCTTTTTATGACCAGTGCATTGGCAAAATTATATTAGTCTTTGCCCTGCTTCATTCCGTACTCCAAGGCCAAATTTGCCTATTACGTCAGGTGTTTCTTGACTTCCTATTTTTGCATTCCAGTCCCTTATAATGAAAAGGACATATTTTTGGGGTTGTTAGTTCTAAAAGGTCTTGTAGGTCTTCAAAGAACCGTTCAACTTCAGCTTCTTCAGCGTTACTGGTTGGGGCATTGGCTTGGATTACCGTGATATTGAATGGTTTTCCTTGGAAACGAACAGACATCATTCTGTCATTTTTGAGATTGTATCCAGTACTGCATTTCGGACTCTTTTGTTGACCATGATGGTTACTCCATTTCTTCTAAGGGATTCCTACCCACACTAGTAGATATAATGGTCATCTGAGTTAAATTCACCCATTCCAGTCCATTTTAGTTCTCTGATTCCTAGAATGTTGACGTTCACTCTTGCCATCTCCTGTTTGACTACTTCTAATTTGCCTTGATTCTAGGACCTGACATTCCAGGTTCCTATGCCATACTGCTCTTTACAGCATCGGACCTTGCTTCTGTCACCAGTCACATCCACAACTGGGTATTGTTTTTGCCTTGGTTCCATCCCTTCATTCTTTCTGGAGTTATTTCTCCACTGGTCTCCAGTAGCATATTGGGCACCTACTGACCCTGGCGAGTTCCCCTTTCAGTATCCTATCATTTTGCCTTTTCATACTGTTCATGGGGTTCTCAAGGCAAGAATACTGAAGTGGTTTGCCATTCCCTTCTCCAGTGGACCACATTCTGTCAGACCTCTTCACCATGACCCTCCCGTCTTGGGTGGCCCCACATGGCTTGGCTTAGTTTCATTGAGTTATACAAAGTTGTGGTCCGTGTGATCAGATTGGGTAGTTTTCTGTGATTTTAGTTTCAGTGTGTCTGCCCTCTGATGCTCTCTCATAACACCTACCATTTTACTTGGGTTTCTCTTACCTTGGACGTGGGATATCTCTTCACGGCTGCAGCAGAAAATGCAGCTGCTGCTCCTTACTTTGGAAGAGGGGTATCTCCTCACAGCTACCCCTCCTGACCTTGATGTGGAGTAGCTCCTTTCAGCCCTCCTGTGCCCACGCAGCTGCTGCTCCTCGCATGTGAGATAGCTCCTCTTGGCTGCGCCCCGACCTCAGACATAGGGTAGCTCCTCCTTGCCGCTCCTTTGGTGACACAGCCTGGCACTGTTGGTTGCCGCCCCTGACCTTGGGAAGGGCTCAAAAAATATCATGTTGTGTGACTCTAAATGGTAACTTTATTCTTAGGACAAAGATAAAATTATGCATAAGTTATGAAACTGATGTTATTTCCAGAAAATTGGAGAGAAAAGACTTTTTTAACAATTAGAGAAATAGGGAAAGCAATAGAATGGAAAAGACTAGATATCTCTTCAAGAAAATGGGAGGTATAAAGAGAACATTTTATGCAAAATGGGCACAAAAAGGATAGAAATGGTATGGAGTTAACAGAAAAAGAAGATTTCAAGAAGAGGTGGCAAGAATACACAGAACTATACAAAAAAGATCTTCATGACCCAGATAACCATGATGGTGTGATCACTCACCTAGAGCCCAGATATTGTGGAGTGTGAAATCAAGTATACCTTAGCATCACTACAAAAAAAGCAGGTGGAGGGGATGGAATATCAGTTAAGCTATTTCAAATCCTAAAAGAAGATGCTGTTAAAGTGCTGCACTCAGTGTCAGCAAAGGTGAAAAACTCAGCAGTGGCCACTAGACTGAAAAAGGTCAGTTTTCACTCCAATTCTGAAAGAAGAGCAATACCAAAGAATGTTCAAACTATGGTACATTTGAGCTCATTTAACATGCTAGCAAGGTTATGCTCAAAATCTTTCAAGCTAGGCTTCAGCAGTACACTAACCAAGAATTTCCAGATGTACTAACTGGATTTAGAAAAGCCAGAGGAACCAGAGATCAAATTGACCACATTCATTCCTTCATGAGAAAACAAGGGAGTTCCAGAAAGACATCTACTTCTGCTTCATGGAATATGCAAAAGCCTTTGGCTGTGTGGATCACAACAAACTGGAAAATTCTTAAAGAAATGGGAATACCAAACCACTCTACCTGCCGGCTGAGAAACCTATATGTAAGTCAATAAAAAACAGAAATGGACATGGAACAATAGACAGCTTCAAAATTGGGAATGGAATATGACAAGGTATATATTGTCACAATGCTTATTTAACTTATACACAGAGACATCATGTAAAATGCCAGGCTAGATGAATTACAAACTGAAATCAAGATTGTTGGGACATATATCTGACAACCTCAGATATGAAGATGATATTACTCTAATGGCAGAAAGGGAAGAACAACTAAAGTATCTCTTGATGAAAGTGAAAGAGGAGAGTGAAAAAGCTAACTTAAAACTCAACATTCAAACAGCTAAGGTCATGGCATCTGGTCTTGTCATGGTGAATAGACTGTGAAAAAGTGGTAACAGTGACAGATTTTATTTTCTTGGGCTCCTAAATCAATGCAAATGGTGACTGCAGCCATGAAATTAAAAGACACTTGCTCCAAGGAAGAAAATCGATGAAAACCTAGATGGCATAATGAAAAGCAGAGGCATCATTGACAAAGATCATAGAGTCAAAGTTATGTTTTTTTCCAGTCATCATGTATGGATGTGAGAGTTGGACCATGAAGATGACTGAGTGCTGAAGAATTGATGCTTTTGGACTGTAGTGTTGGAGAAGACTCTTGAGAGTCCTTTGGACTGCAAGGAGATCAAACCAGTCAATCCTAAAGAAAATCAACCCTGAATATTCATCGGAAGGACTGATGTTGAAGCTCAAGCTCCAATACTTTGACCACCTGATGTGAAGAGCTGACTCAATGCAAATGACCCTGATTGGGGAAGACTGAGGGCAGGAAAAGGGAGTACCAGAGGATGAGATGGTTAAATAACATGACTGACTCAATGGACATGAATTTAAGCAAACTCTGGGAGATGGTGAAAGACAAGGAAACCTGGAGTAATACAGTCCATTGAGATCACAAAGGGTCAGACACTAGTGAGTGAGCAATAACAAACTGGATTTAGGAAGTAAAAATAAGGAAGTGGGCAACAAATAATGCCTAATAATGTTTCCTATTAATAACCATTCATAGGTAAATTACCTTTATTTTTTCCTAGTTCCAAGTTTTGATATTATGTTCTCATGATTACTAAGAAAGCATGTCACTCAGATCTCATGTAGAACCAGACGCGAGAACCTAGCTGTTTAATAGCCTACAGCTACCACTGTGAACCCACTATCACTTTCTTGCAGGCTAATCCAAGTGCATGACTAAGCCAGTATGCAGGAGATAATAGTGCTGTATCCTTCCTACCTAAGGCTTAAATTTTCCAGCAGGTAGCCTCTGCTAATGAACACCAATTGTCTGACTTTTTCACAACTTTTGAAGAATACTTCAATAGAGTCAAAGTTATGTTTTTTTCCAGTCGTCATGTATGGATGTGAGAGTTGGACCATGAAGATGACTGAGTGCTGAAGAATTGATGCTTTTGGACTGTAGTGTTGGAGAAGACTCTTGAGAGTCCTTTGGACTGCAAGGAGATCAAACCAGTCAATCCTAAAGAAAATCAACCCTGAATATTCATTGGAATATTCTGCCCAAACTGTTCTTCCCTTTCTCCTTTCACAGGTATCTGATTGCAGTGGGGTCTAAAGACTCTTCTATCCTACTCCTCTGTCCCCTCTTTCTTTATCCTTCACAATAGTTTTCCCCAATAAATTTATTACACTTCTAATTCCACTTCTTGAGCACCCAGACTGACATATTTGATCCTTTCCATGATGTGATATTTATGTAAGGTATTCCACCTCTACTGATATTTATTTATTTATTTAACTGTTGAACTTATTTAAATGACGTGTGCTCTGTACCAAACTTGGTTTCACAACATGAAACTTTTTTTTACAACATGTATATAAATACAGTGAAAGTATTAATATTCAAGACAAAGAATATTACCAGGGAAATAGAGAGACACATTGTAAAGATGAAATAGATGGTAAATCAAGATGACATGATGATTTTAAATATGCATGCACCTAATACATGAAATTAAAAGATGCTTACTCCTTGGCAGGAAAGTTATGACCAACCTAGATAGCATATTGAAAAGCAGAGACATTACTTTGCCAACAAAGGTCCATCTAGTCCAGGCTATGGTTTTTCCAGTGGTCATGTATGGATGTGAGAGTTGGACTGTGAAGAAAGCTGAGCACCAAAGAATTGATGCTTTTGAAGTGTGGTGTTGGAGAAGACTCTTGAGTCCCTTGGGCTGCAAAAAGATCCAACCAGTCCATTCTGAAGGAGATTTGCCCTGGGATTTCTTTGGAAGGAATGATGCTGAAGCTGAAACTCCAGTACTTTGGCCACCTCATGAGAAGAGTTGACTCATTGGAACAGACTCTGATGCTGGGAGGGATTGGGGGCAGGAGGAGAAGGGGACGACAGAGGATGAGATGGCTGGATGGCATCACTGACTCCATGGACGTGAGTCTGAGTGAACTCTGGGGGTTGGTGATGGACAGGGAGGCCTGGCATGCTGCAATTCATGGGGTCGCAAAGAGTCGGGCACGACTGAGTGACAGAACTGAACTGATATAAGAATAAAAGAAAAATTTTACTTTTCTCAAGCACTCGGAGCTTTAAAAGACTTAGGCAGATGAATACATAATGATGATACAAAATGTAAAACATTCTAAAAGTGATACAAACAGAATTTGAAAACTCAGCACAAAAGTATTCATGCTGGTAGAAGTCAACATAGACTCTCAGAAACTTCCTTTTAAAGTTGAATTCCTTGGTGGAACATGGGAAGATGGGTTTTTATGTTGTATTACTTACAGCAGTTCAATTCAGTCATTCAGTCCTGTCCAACTCTTTGCTACTGCATGGACTGCAACAAGCCAGGCTTCCCTGTCCATCATCAACTCTCAGAGCTTGCTCAAACTCATATCCATCGAGGCAGTGATGCCATCCATCTGTCTCATCCTCTGCCAACGCCTTCTCCTCCTGGCATCAATCTTTCCCAGCATCAAGCTCTTTTCCAGTGAGTCAGTTCTTTGAATCAGGTGGCCAAAGTATTGGAGCTTTAGCTTCAACATCAGTCCTTTTAATGAATATTCATGACTAATTTCCTTTAGGATTGGCTGGTTTGTTCTCTTGCAGTCCAAGAGACTCTCAAGAGTCTTCTCCAACACCACAATTCAAAAGCATCATTTCTCTGGCACTCAGCTTTCTTTATGGTCCAAGTCTCACATCCATACATGACTACAGGGAAAACCATAGTTTTGACTAGATGGATCTTTGTTGGAAAAGTAATGTCTATGCTTTTTAATATGCTGTCTAGGTTGGTCATAGATTTTCTTCCAAGGAGCAAGCGTCTTTTGATTGCACGGCTGTATCACCATCTGCAGTGATTTTGGAGCCCAAGAAAATAAAGTCTGTCACTGTTTCCACTGTTTCACCATCTATTTGCATGGAGTGATGGGATTGGATGCCATGATCTTTGTTTTTTGACTGTTGAATTTTAAGCCAGTTTTTTTTTTAACTCTCCTCTTTCACTTTTATTAAGAGGCTCTTCAGTTCCTCTTCGCTTTCTGCCATAAGGGTGATGTCATCTGCACATCTGAGTTATTAATATTTCTCCCGGCCATCTTGATTCCAGCTTGTGCTTCATCCAACTTGGCATTTCACATGACATACTATGGATATAATTTAAATAAGCAGGGTGACAATATACAGCCTTGACATACTTCTTTCCCAATTTGGAAAGAGTCTGTTGTTCCATGTCCAGTTCTGTTGCTTTTTGACCTTCATATGGGTTTCTCAACTAGCAGGAAAGGTGGCCCATCTTTTTAAAATTTTCCACAGTTTGTTGTGATCCACACAGGGCAATGCTAGTTATAACAAGATAGATCCATAGAAATATATATATATAGTGCTACTACATGGACTATATATATATATATAGTGACTCAACTGAAATAGATATTTATTTTTCATTTATGTAACTATTTAATTCTGATGTTCCTGGCTGTTGGGGCATTCATTTGGAATTCACCTTTGCAGCTGGAGATGTGGGCAGGTGATGCTGGAGATACAGTATGTAATGAATAGAAGGGCAAATGGAAATTGAGTGGGCAAGAAATAGTGTCTAATGCTACAACCTTTCAGGCACAGTTAGCTAAATATACTTTTCCTTTGAATAGTTTGAAGAGTAGATTTTATATAAGTGGGGTGTCTATCAAAGTAAGCCACTTAGATATCCTTCAAGAGAGAACTTGATGTTTCTAGTCAGAAGGAAAGGGGAAAGCAAGACCATGTATAGGGTATTTTTTGAGTGAGACCTAGAAATGATATGTCTCTTTTGCTCTCATTCTGTTGTCTGCAATCCAGTAACAAGAGTGACAAGGTATATCCACCTATGTGGTAAGGAGGGAAAGACTGTCCTTGTGCCAGAGATGACAAGAAAACTCTTAACGGTCCCTTCCACACAGGTGAGAACATGTGTATGATGTGTGACAACTGAGTTGTTAAAACTTCTTGGGAGATTTGAAGAAGTAAGAATTCAATATACTTGGAATATAAGGTTCAGGGCAAAATGAAAGATAATAAATGTAGTATATTTAATAATTAAACTTCAATTTATGCAAAGCTTTTAAAGCTTATTTTATTCTGTTAATTTATATATATATAAAATTCAATCTATTTGAGGCATCTCATCTTATCTCTTGATCAATATTGCTATTTTTGTGACATTATTGTACTGTTCTAATTATTTCTGGAGCATTGCATTGCAAAGAGAGCTTTTTTGAGTAGGACTATTTGGTATAATTATTTCTTAATTACAAACAACTTTGTAGATTTAATCTAAAGCTAACCAATGCCTATAGTTAATCTGACCTTCATTTGTTCAGGGTTACTTCAAGAAGAAAATTTACATTCTAATGTTTTATTTATTCAGCAACACATGTCTAAAACAAAAACAAAAACAAAACAGAGAGAGAGAGACTAAAAAAGCAGGATAATAAAAGTTTTCTGGCAAAAAAAAAAAAAAAAAAGTTCCATTCTCCTAGGATATGTCTTCACATAGACTCTCTCTAACATGAAAAAAGGCAAAATGATTGTCTGAGGAAGCCTTACAAATAGCTGAGAAAAGAAGAGACACTAAAATCAAAGGAGAAAGAAAAGATATCCACATTTGATTGCAAAGTTCCAAAGAATAGCAAGGAGATATAAGAATGCCTTCCTCATGATTATGTCAAGAAAGAGAGGAAAACAATAGAATGGGAAAAACTAGAGATCTCTTCAAGAAAATTAGAGATACCAAGGAAACATTTCATGCAAAGATGTGCATAATAAAGGACAAAAGCAGTATAAACCTAACAGAAGCAGAAGCTACTAAGAGGTGGCAAGAACATATAGAAGCACTATACAAAAAAGATTTTCATGACCCAGATAACCAGGATGGTGTAATCACTCACCTAGAGCCAGACATCCTGGAATGCAAAGTCAAGTGGGCCTTAGGCAGCATCATTACAAACAAAGCTAGTGGAGGTGATGAAATTCCAGCTGAGCTATTTCACCTCCAAGTACTAAAAAATACTGTGAAAGTGCTGCAATCAATATGCCAACACATTTTGAAAACTCAGCAGTAGCTCAGGACTGGAAAAGGTCGGTTTTCATTCCAATCCCAAAGAAAGGCAATGCCAAAGAAAGTTCAAATTACTGCACAATTGAGTTCATCTCACACGCTAAAAAAGTATTGCTTGAAATTCTCTAAGCCAGGCTTCAACAGTACATGAACTGAGAACTTCCAGATGTTCAAGCTGGATTTAGACATGGAAGAGGAACCAAAGATCAAACTGACAACATTCATTGGATCATAGGAAAAGCAAGAGAGTTCCAGAAAAAGCAACTACTTCTGCTTTATTGACTATACCAAAGGCTTTGACTGTGTGGATCACAACAAACTGTGGAAAATTCAAGAGATGGGAATAACAGACCACCTTACCTCCTCCTGAGAAATCTGTGTGCAGGTCAAGAAGCAACAGTTAGAACTGGACCTGGAACAACAGACTGGTTCTAAATTGTGAAAGGTGTACGTCAAGGCAGTTTATCATCACCCTGCATATTTAACTTATATTCAGAGTACATCATGAGAAATGCCAGCCTGGATGAAGCACAAGCTGGAATCAAGATTGCCGGGAGAGATATCAATAACCTCAGATATGCAGATGACCCCAACGTTATGGCAGAAAGAAAAGAAGAACTAAAGAGCCTCTTGATGAGAGGAAAAAGCTAGCTTAAAACTTAAAATTCAGAAAACTAAAATCATAGCATCCAGTTTCATCACTACATGGCAAATAGATGGGGAAACAATGGAAACAGTGACAGATTTTATTTTCCTGAGCTCCAAAATCACTGCAGATGGTGACTGTGGCCATGAAATTAAAAGACATTTACTCCTTGGAAGAAAAGTTATGACCAACCTAGACAGCATATTAAAAAGCAGAGACATTACTTTGCCAACAAAGTCCAACTAGTAGAAAGCTGTGGTTTTTCCAGTAGTCATGTATGGATGTGAGAGTTGGATTATAAAGAAAGCTAAGTGGTGAAGAATTGATGCTTTTGAGCTGTGGTGTTGGAGACGACGCTTGAGAGTCCCTTGGACTGCAAGGAGATCCAACTAATCAATCCTAAAAGTAATCAGTCCTGAATATTCATTGGAAGAACTCATATTGAAGCTAAAATTCCAAAACATTGGCCACCTGATGTGAAGAACTGACTCATTTGAAAAGACCCTGATGCTGGGGAAGATTGAAGGAGGGCTAAGAAGGGGATGACAGAGGATGAGATGGTTGGATGGCATCACCAATTCAATGTACATTAGTATGAGCAAGTTTGAGGAGTTGGTGATGGACAGGGAGGCCTGGCACACTGCAGCCCATGGGGTCGCAAAGAGCCAGACATGACTGAGTGACTGAACTGAACTTAACTGAACTGTAAATCATTGCCTGTGATGACTACAGTCATGATATTAAAAGAAGCTTTCTCCTTGGAAGAAAAGTTCTGACCAATTTAGACAGCAAATTAAAAAGCAGAGTCATTACTTTGCCAACAAAGGTTCATATAGTTCAAAAACCAAAGTTTCTCAAGATGTACACTACATATAAGTTAAATAAGCAGGGTGACAATAGGCAGCCTTGACGTACTCCTTTTCCTATTTGGAACTAGCCTGTTGTTCCATGTCCAGTTCTAACTGTTGCTTCCTGACATGCATATAGGTTTCTCAAGAGGTAGGTCAGGTGGTCTGGCATTCCCATCTCTTTCAGAATTTTCTACAGTTTATTGTGATCCACACAGTCAAAGGCTTTGGCATAGTCAATAAAGCAGATAGATGTTTTTCTGGAACTCTCTTGCTTTTTCCATGATCCAGTCAATGTTGGCAATTTGATCTCTGGTACCTCTGCCTTTTCTAAAACAAGCTTGAACATCTGGAAGTTCACAGTTCACGTATTGCTGAAGCCTGGTTTGGAGAACTTTGAGCATTACTTTACTAGCGTGTGAGATGAGTGCAATTGTGTGGTAGTATGAGCATTCTTTGGCATTGCCTTTCTTTGGGATTGGAATGAAAACTGACTTTTTCCAGTCCTGTGGCCACTGCTGAGTTTTCCAAAGTTGCTGGCATATTGAGTGCAGCACTTACAAGCATCATCTGTCAAAATTTGAAACAGCTCAACTGGAATTCCATCATCTCCACTAGCTTTGTTCATAGTGATGCTTTCTAAGGCCCACTTGACTTCACATTCCAGGATGTCTGGCTCTAGGTGATTGATCACACCATCGTGCTTATCTGGGTCGTGAAGCTCTTTTTTGTACAGTTCTTCCATGTATTCTTGCCACTTCTTAATATCTTCTGCTTCTGTTAGGTCCATACCATTTCTACCCTTTATCGAGCTCATCTTTGCATGAAATGTTCCCTTGATATCTCTAATTTTCTTGAAGAGATCTCTAGTCTTTCCCATTCTGTTCTTTTCCTGTATTTATTTGCATTGATCGCTGAGGAAGGTTTTCTTATCTCTCCTTGCTATCCTTTGGAACTCTGCATTCAAATGCGAATATCTTTCCTTTTCTCCTTTGCTTTTCACTTCTCTTCTTTTCACAGCTATTTGTAAGGCCTCTTCAGACAGTCATTTTGCTTGTTTGCATTTCTTTTCCATGGGTATGGTCTTGATCCCTGTCTCCTGTACAATGTCATGAACCTCTGTCCATAGTTCATCAGTCACTCTATCAGATCTAGGCCCTTAAATCTATCTCTCACTTCCACTGTATCATCATAAGGGATTTGATTTAGATGATACCTGAATGGTCTAGTGGTTTTCCCTACTTGCTTCAATTTAAGTCTGAATTTGGCAATATGGAGTTCATGATCTGAGCCACAGTCAGCTCCCAGTCTTGTTTTTGCTGACTGTATAGAGCTTCTCCATCTTTGGCTGTAAAGAAAATAATCAGTCTGATTTTGGTGTTGACCATCTGGTGATGTCCATGTGTAGAGTCTTCTCTTGTGTTTTTGGAAGAAGGTGTTTGCTATGACCAGTGCATTCTTTTGACAAAACTCTATTAGCTTTTTCCCTGCTTCATTCCACATTCCAAGGCCAAATTTGCCTGTTACTCCAGGTGTTTCTTGACTTCCTACTTTTGCATTCCATTCCCCTATAATGTAAAGGACATCTTTTTGGAGTGTTAGTTCTAAAAGGTTTTGTAGGTCTGCATAGAACTGTTCAACTTCAGCTTCTTCAGCGTTACTGGTTGGAGCATAGGCTTGAATTACTGTGATATTGAATGGTTTTCCTTGGTAATGAACAAAGATCATTCTGTCGTTTTTGAGATTGTATCCAAGTACTGCATTTTGGACTCTTGTTGACCATGATGGCTACTCCACTTCTTCTAAGGGATTCTTGCCTGCAGTAGTAGATATAATGGTCATCTGAGTTAAATTCACCCATTCCAGTCCATTTTCATTCTCTGATTCCTAGAATGTCGACGTTCACTCTTGCCATCTCCTGTTTCACCACTTCCAGTTTGCCTTGATTCATGGACCTGACATTCCAGGTTCCTATGCAATATTGCTCTTTCCAGCATCAGACCTTGCTTCTATCACCAGTCACATCCACAATTGCGTATTGTTTTTGCTTTAGCTCCATCCCTTCATTCTTTCTAGAGTTATTTCTCTACTGATCTCCAGTAGCATATTGGGCACCTACTGACCTGGGGAGTGTCTCTTTTAGTATCCTATCATTTTGCCTTTTCCTACTGTTCATGGGGTTCTCAAGGCAAGAATACTGAAGTGGTTTGCCATTCTCTTCTCCAGTGGACCACGTTTTATCAGACCTCTCCTCCATGAACCGTCCATCTTGGGTGGCCCCACACAGCTTGGCTTAGTTTCATTGAGTTAGGCTGTGGTCCATGTGATTATTTGTGTGCAGAATTAACTTGTCAACAGAGTGCTCTTCAGCTCCAGGAAGGAGGCTACATTTAGAAAACAATTTCTCCAGATTGTCAGCTCTCAATGAATATCAAAATACAAAGTTATTAAAATATATAAAATATTTTAAATATATAATATGTATATATGAAGGAAAATAATTCTTGAAAGAAAGACTCCTTATTCCTATAACAAATGATGTAAAATTTAGCTTATGATATTTTAACATCTATCCAGGCTGCTCAGAGATATATATATTTTTAGGTCCTTCTATATTTACAGCCATTGTTTCCAAAACAAATGGATGAGGCTGTTGTTTTTTAATTAAAGGGGATAGTATATATACAGATTGTTACACAAAATGTGGCAAATATCAAAAGTTGCTATCATTATTGAAGAATTTTATTCATGTAGGTTTTTAAGTGAAGCTAAATTGCTTGTCATGCCATTCTTTCCTAGTGTTTTTCACTTTGAAGAAGGCAATAAGGAAAAAGAAGCAGAACCCTAAAAGGAGAATAATTAATCTCCACGAGAAAAATTTTGTTAATGTTATTGACCATAATTTTGGTATTTATGACAAAATATTATCATATTGACCATGATGATATTTTGCCTGCAATGGCTCCCTATACTCACAATAACTTTACCATATTATAAGCTAGTTTAATAATCTTCATAAACAGTGTTTTTGTTTCTTATTCTTTCTCTACAATATCCTGTTTCAGCCCTAGTTGGAAATTTGAATATCTCAGTGTCCATAATGAGAATCCAGGACTGTGAATCTGAGAGCACAGGCAAGTGTCAAAGTTTTCAACTTATACATTATTATTCATCTAAGCAGTCCAAAGTTTTTGCAGGGGAATTCGTGGAAGGCTTCACCTTCAGCTCCTCATTTGACAAGAAACAAAAGACACCTGCAGGGTTCTGCTTCTCACTGGGGTGACAAACACCCTTGCAGTGTCCTTGCCCACCAAAACAAAGCAGAAGGAAACAAAGAGCAGAGAATAAACAGGTCTACCTCAGCAACAGATGTCACCAGCAGAAACTGCTGTCATGTCAGTTGGCTATCTTCTGAGAGCCCACAAACGGAATTTTCCTCATATCAGCACTTACAGCACTAATCCATCTTGTCCATTTTCCTGTTTGTTTCTCCCATGAGCTATAGATCTAAATGCAAAATTAATGTCAGGTTCATCTCTGCACCCCCATTATTAAATATGGAGATACACAAATCTCACTAGATACTGAGTTTTTGTCTGAATGTGTGTAATGTGCTGTGTGCTCAGTTGTGTCTGACTCTTTATGGCCCCATGGACTGTAGCCTGCCAGCCTCCTTTGCCCATGGAATTTTTCAGGCAAAAATACTGGAGTAGGGTGCCATTTTCTACTTCCAAGGATCTTCCCAACCCAGGGATTAAGCCCATGTCTGTCTCCTGCTTTAGCAGGTGGATTCTTTAGCACTAAGCACAACCTGGGAAGCCTGTCTGAATATGTGAGTTAAAGATTTAAAATCTTACTTTCTCCCAGTCATTCCAAAGTTAACTCTGATTCTCCAAGTTCTTTGTTTATAATGATTCTTGAGTCAGTCTGAAATTAAACTGAAATAAGGACAGTAATAAACTCATTCTTTAGATGTGACTGTGTAAGCTAAGATTTGACACCATCTTGGTCCCTAGAGTCAGAACTCTCTCCTTCCTCACAAGTCTTCAAGACTCCTTTGATGCCTAACAAAGAGTCTGCAATGTTGTTTCAGCTAAACCAGTCTTGCTTAGATTGCACTTTCCTCCAAACATTTACAGCAGTCATAAGAGAAAAAAAAAAAAGGATCTGGCAGGTTGAGTTTTATACATGGCATGTAAGACTAAATAACAAAATACTAACCTAGGGTTACAAAGGGCTTCTAAGAGAGTGAAGAAAAATAATATTAAGAAAGCAGTATGACAATGTATGGAACTTCCTGACAAGAAAGTAGAGCAAGAAAGGTGTGTGTCTAAACCATTTTTAAAAATAGAAAATGAGAGAAAGCAGATAAGACTGTTAACATTTATTGAGATATGTCACTGTTTTACATACATTGATTGATTGTATGTTAGTTGCTCAGTCGTGCCCAACTCTTTGCGACCCCATGGACTGCAATTCACCAGGTTCTTCCTCTGTCCATGAGATTTTCCAGGCAAGGATACTGAAGTGGGTTGCCATTTCCTTCTCCAGGGGATATTCCCAACCCAGGGATCGAACCTCGGTCTCCTGGCAGGCAAATTCTTTACAGACTGAGCTACAAGGGAAGCCACAATAACCTTATGAAGCACTATCATTACTAATAGTTTTATAGATGAGGATCCTAAGACACAGAGAAAATAAAACAATGACTTGCCGAATGATCACATAAACTGGACACACAAAGTCAAGAGATTAGGGTCCAGAGCCTGTGATTTCAACCTTAAAAACCTTGCCTCGTGCAGGGTTAATTCTGAGAAATGTATATTGCCAAAGGTAATGGTTAATGGTTTCCAGTCTGACCACAATCACCAATGATAGTAACACTGTTTCATTTGCTTCACTCAAATTTCAGCCACCCCTGTTTCAGTTGCTTCCCTAAAGAATACTGGTCAAACATGGTATGTAAGAATACCTCCTAAGCATCAGCATCACATTGCCACTTTATCTTTCTCAAGTTCTGTTTCAACCAAAAGATACTGATTTTGTCAGGCTATTTTGAAAAATACACCACCCTATTTCTTACAATGCCTGTTCCACCCTTTTTGTTCAGGTTATTCTTGATTAAATAGGTAGGTAATTTTCTTACAACTACCAATTTATATTCACTTTCCTCTTATTATACTTTTAATATATCCAATATATCATAGTCCTTAAAAAACTGTGTTCATCTTTGCATGTCCAAAGATTATACTAGGTTCTCAATAGTTATTAGTACTTAAAAGAATGATTGGGAGATTAAGACTAAGATGTTTTACCAAATGTAAATCTTCCAGGATGTCCTGAATCTCAAAGTTAGACAATCAGGTTTTGTACAGTGAGGAATTGTGGACAATTTCCTGTACGAGAGCTTCATTGTAAGTCTAATTATTTTTGAATATGCCAAAGATATTTCTGAAAAATAAAGATTGTGTCAGTTTTATCCTATTTAGCAAAACTTTGCACAATATTAAAACCTGATTTTAGTATCAAACCAGACAACCAATTAATAAAATGAGAAAATAAATTAACTAGATTTAATTGACAAAGGATTTTTAAAAATTAGCTGTTATCAGACATCATTTGATTGAATTTATTCAGATGGTCAGCTTGTGGATCCCTGCATGAAGGCATAGAAATGTTCTGATGATGAATTGGTGCCCATAAACATACTTCACTTTCTAAAATAGGTGATATGTAAACATAAGATATTTCTTATACCTGTCAATAAAAGAAGGTACAGAATGAGATATTTTATTGTTCCCATTCTCATGTTACTTTCTTTTCCCCTTCAGACAAACATGAAGAAAAGCATAAAAATAAATCTATCCACAAAATGACTGGCTCACAGGATTCATTTTCACTGTAACCACAGTTCTCCATCTCAATATACTATACAAGGTAAACAAAGCAATAGGATATAGAAGTACCTGTGTAAATGTACTCTCCTATTTCCTCTACCTCGAGCTTCAATAAATCTGGGATATATAAAATTATTTCTATAATCAACTGAAAGAGCTAAAATGGAGCATATACCTTTCTTTAAAAAATGGCTTGATTTTTCTGATTACAAAAGTAAAACATAGTTGAAAAATTCAGATAATACAAAGGAGTCTACAGTTGAAAGTAAGGTTGCTGGGCATGGTGGAGTGTGCTTGTAGTCCTAGTTTTTTGGAAGGCTGCAGCTAGAAGATCACTTGAGCCCAAGAGTTCTGGGCTGTGGGAGTGCTATACCAATTGGGAGTTCACACTCAATTCAGCATCAGTTTGGTGACCTCTGTGAGTAGGGGACCACCAGGTTGCCTAAGGAGGGCTGAATCAGCCCCAGTCAAAAATAAGGTTCACAAATGACACCAAAGGCATAAAACATCCACTGTTAATAGTATAATGTATCTACTTCAAATTTTTAATATCAGTTCAGTTCAGTTCAGTGGCTCAGTCATGTCTGATTCCTTGAAACCCCATGGACTGCAGCATGCCAGGCTTCCCTGTCCATCATCAAATCCTGGAGCATGCTCATACTCACGTACATTGAGTCGGTGATGCCATCAAATCATCTTACTCTCTGTCATCCCCTTTGCCTCCTGCCTTCAATCTTTCTCAGCATCAGGGTATTTTCCAATGACTTGGTTCTTCCCATCAGCTGGCCAAAGTATTGGAGTTTCAGCTTTAGCGTCAGTCTTTCCAATGAATATTCAGGACTGATTTCCTTTAGAACTGACTGGTTTGATCTCCTTGCAGTCCAAGGGACTCTCAAGAGTCTTCTCTAACACCACAGCTCAAAAGCATCAATTCTTCAGTGCTCAGCTTTCTTTATAGTTCAACACTCACATCCATATATGACTACTGGAAAAATCATAGCTTTGACTAGATGGACCTTTGTCAGCAAAGTAGTGTCTCTGCTTTATAATGTGCTGTCTAGGTTGGTCACAGCTTTTCTTCCAAGCAATAAGTGTCTTTTAATTTCATGACTGCAGTCACCATCTGCAGTGATTTTGGAGCCCAAGAAAATGAAGTCTGCCACTGTTTCCACTGTTTCCCCATCTATTTGCCATGAAGTGTTGAGACCAGATGCCATTTTGACTATTGAGTTTTAAGCCAGCTTTTTCACTCTCCTCTTTCACTTTCATCAAGAGGCTCTTTAGTTCCTCTTTTCTTTCTGCCATTAGAGTGGTGTCATTTGCATATCTGAGGTTATTGATATTTCTCCTGGCCATCTTGATTCCCAGCTTGTGCTTCATTCAGCCTGGCATTTCACATGATGTACTCTGTATATAAGTTAAATAAGCAATTTCGTGTTTGGAGCATAGACTTGGATTTCTGTAATATTGAATGGTTTACCTTGGAAATGAACAGAAATCATTATGTCATTTTTGAGGTTTTCCACAGCCTTGCAGGAGACATTCAGAAAGGCAGGTCTGGCTCAGTCTCTGTGGGGTCTCTTGGTCCTGGTGTACACAAGGTTTTGTTTGAACCCTCTGAGCATCTCTGTCAGGTATGTGGTTTTATTATAAATGAAATTTCACCCCTCCTACCCTTTTGTTGGGGCTTATCCTTTGCCCTTGTATGTGGAGATCTTTTTTTGGTGGGATCCAACATTCTCCTGGCAGAAAGTGAAGAATAACTAAAGAGCCTCTTGATGAAAGTGAAAGAGGAGAGTGAAAAAAGTTGGCTTAAAGCTCAACATTCAGAAAACTAAGGTCATGGCATCTGGTCCCATCACTTCATGGCAAATGGATGGGGAAACAGTGGAAACAGTGGCTGACTTTATTTTTGAAAGTGAAGTCGCTCAGTTGTGTCCGACTCTTTGCGACCCCGTGGACTGTAGCCCGCTAGGCTCCTCTGTCCATGGGATTCTCCCAGCAAGAATACTGGAATGGGTTGCCATTTCCTTCTCCAGGGCATCTTCCCAACCTAGGAATTGAACCCCGGTCTCCTGCATTGCAGGCAGACGCTTTATCCTCTGAGCCACCAGAGAACCTTAAAGGCTTCACACAGCGGGGCATCCGGAGCCACCCGCCAGGGCGGGTGCGGACACCCCACATGCGCCCGGGGATTCCCACCCTCCCCCAGGGACGCGGCGTGGGGGGAGGTGGGGTGCCGCGTGCACGCACCGCACACGGCCACGGCCCACACGACGACCGCTGGGTAGCCCCCTCCCAACGGCCGCGGCGCCAGTGACCGTGGCGCGCCACGCAGCCCGCCACCCCGGCCCCTTGGGGGACGGCGGAGTCTGGGGGAGATGGGAGGCACCTCTCGACTCCCCGCGGGCCCTACTGCCCCGACCCCAAGGTGGACGGGGGACCCCCACCAGGGATCTTTAAATCTCCGCGCCGGGACGCGGTACCTGGAAAGGGGGAGGCGGGCGAGGGGCACGGCGCGCCCCACGGGCCACCGCCCGGACGCCGACCACAGACCACCAACCACCGCGTCCCCGCCCGCGGCCGCGCGCGGGCCTCGGTGTTGCCGGCCCGTGACACACGGGGCGGGGCCCGCCGTGCGCCGGTCGATCGCCCCCACCCGTCCCCCCGAAACGGGACAGAGCCCTCCGCACCGCCCCGCCCTCACACGCCCCCTGTACGGGCCCCGGCCCCGCCGGACCCCATCCGCTCCCCCAACCACCGGGGTAGGGGGGGGGCCCTGCCCGCCCCCGCGTTCCCGGGCACGCTTCCCCCCACCGCCACCGAGGGCAGAGGGAAGGGGCTCCGACGGGAAGCTTGACGCCAAGCGGGCAGGGCTTCGAGAGGCCGGGGAAACCAGACCGACACAAGCCGCCAGGACGAGTGGGTGGGGGGTGGGTGGGTGGCGCTCCAAAATCACTGCAGATGGTGACTGCAGCCATGAAATTAAAAGACGCTTACTCCTTGGAAGAAAAGCTGTGACCAACCTAGACAGCATATTAAAAAGCAGAGACATTACTTTGCCAACAAAGGTCCATCTAGTCAAGGCTATGGTTTTTCCAATGGCCATGTATGGATGTGAGAGTTGCACTATAAAGAAAGTTGAGCACTGAAGAATTGATGCTTTTGAGCTGTGGTGTTGGAGAACTCCAATACTTTGGCCACCTGATGTGAAGAGCTGACTCATTGGAAAAGACCCTGATGCTGGAAAAGTTTGAAGGCAGGAGACGGGGACGACAGAGGATGAGATGGTTGGATGGTATCACCAACTCCACGGACATGGGTTTGGGTGGACTCCCGGAGTTGGTGATGGACAGGGAGGCCTGGCATGTTGCGGTTCATGGGGTTGCAAACAGTTAGACACGACTGAGCGACTAAACTGACTAACTGACTGAACATTCTCCTGTTGATGGTTGTTCAGCAGTGAGTTGCAGTTTTGGAGTTCTTGCAGAAGATGAGTGAAAGTCCTTCTACTCCACCATCTTGTGCTTAACGTACACATATTATAAATACATAAAACACATAAAATTTTATGAACACATAAAATTATTTATTTTAAAATGAAACAAATCACTCTAGACCTACTCTCTGGAGCTTCTTTCTTTTTAATATACTGGTACTTCCTCTGTCAACGCTAATGCATCTAGGTTCTTTTAACAGTTAAATATGATCTCATTGTCTAGGTAGACCTTATTTTCTGTAACCACTGTTCCAGATTATAATAAAGTTGAAGTGTGTGTGTATGTGTGAACTCATGAAAAAAAAAAAAGCTATATCCCTATAACCCAATTGATTAAATTATATTTAAAAAGTGATGATTTTGTCAAATTGTTTTCACAGAATTTTGTATGAATTTATATCAGCAATCAACATTAATGTAATTATTCTTATGTTCTTCAACTTCTGGAATTTTCCTGGCTATTTATATGGTTACTTTAATTCCAAATAAATTTAACATTCAACTTCAAAATAATTCTTCTGTTCCTTATTACTTTACTGTTATTACATTTTCAAAAATAAAATGCAGATTAGAGTTAATAGCATTTCATAACCGGAAATCAGGTATGTCTAGTAATCAAGGTTTTACTAATGTAGTGCAGTTAAATTTTTCTTTACATAAGAACTACACATATCTTATAATTCCATCATGTTGTGTTGATGTTATTGTGGCCATTATGCTACCATGAATAAAATGATTTCTTATTTTATATTTACATATTGCACACTATATGCATAATGCATAACATATTTATTTGTGGGGGCTCCCCAGTGTCTCAGTGGTAAAGAATTCACTTTCCAATGCAGGAGACACGGGTTTGATCCCTAGGTCAGGGAAATCCTCTGTAGAAGAAAATGGCAACCCATAACAGTATTATTGCCTGGGAAATACCATGGACAGAGGAGCCTGGTGGGTTACATTCCATGTGGTCCCAAAAGAGTCAGACATGACTCTGAAACGAAAACAACAACAACAAATTTATTTGTAGTCAACAACCTTAACAAACTCTTATATTGTAAAAATATATACATATATTTTGAAACATTATTTCAAGGTATAAAAGTCTCCATGCTTCCTCCAAATAGTGTTACATTTGTCTCCTGATATTTATTAAACAATATGTTACAATAATATATACCAACAAATAAATATATAAAACAGTGTGTTTTTGCTAACTTGTGATCTTCTTTAATGACACTGACTAATATTCAGAATGGTACATGGCATCAGTGAAGATTTTTAGTTTTTAATATTATATAATAAACTAGTCTTATGTAATAAATTTTGAACTGTACTTAGCTGCATCAAATATTAAGATTTTAAACATGGTGTGCTGCTGTTCATGGGGTCACAAAAAGTCGACACAACTTACTGACTGAGCAGTAGTCTGTGATTTCTTTTTATTATGTATTAGCTTCATATCTTTACCCATCTTTTTTGTTTCAATGTTCATGTGACATTTAAATACAAATACTGACATATGTATTTGTCTGATGATTTTCCAACTCCTCAAACTCCCCTTCCTCCATAATTTAGAAGAATTGTAGCCTAGTTTTACTAGTGGTTACTTTCACGACATTAAATTAAATTATTCTCAATATATAAGGATGAATGAATAATTGAACCAGTTAGGGTTCAGGCAGGAAAGTAAAAGTTACAGTAAATGTTTGAAGTAGAGAGCTCTGAACAAAGGAATTTAGAGGTTTACACGGTACAGGAAGGGTGAGCAGGTAAAAGAAAGTGAAGCAACAGCAGGTCATCCGAGTTGCTAACAACACCAAAGACTCTCTCCACCCTTAGTGGAGCCACACTCCAGGACCCCAGCTGCTTGCAGAACAGAAGTAGCAAGTTATAAGGACTTACTTGCAAAATGCTGTGAATTTTAAGAATAGCAAGAATGCTCCCACAAACTACTTCAGCTGCCCAGAGATGGTTCAAGTGATTGCAAGATCTTTCTGCCTGCTTTCAATAATTATTAATGAAAATAAGGGCCTTTGTCTTTTAGCAAGTTCCTCTCACTGATAGACTCTAATCCAGAAGCAAACATAGAAAATGATTTTGGGACATTTATTTCTAAATTTCTTCCCTGTGATAGAAAGAATAATGTAGAAGAGTCACAAATGGACAATCAGCCCCAGAGAGTAAGGAACACTTTATATCAAAAATCTGTTACAATGAAGAATAAAATAATGCTGATGCCTTTCCCCCTTACTACTTGGAATCCCTTTTCATCTTAGATTTTTATGGAAAGATTTACCCAAGCTATTATCAAAAAAATCCTTTTACATTCTGTATTTTATATTTAAAAAATGCATTATATTAAATACATTATTTTGCTACCACAACTAACTTTATTATTATTATTTTTTAAGGTTTTGATTACATCTTTAATTGGGCTTCCTAGGTGGCACTAGTGGTAAAGAACCTGGCCTGCCAAAGCACAAGACATGAGACATGGGTTTGATCCCTTGGTTGAGAAGATCCCCTGGAGGAGGGCATGGCAATACACTTCAGTATTCTTCCTGGAGAATTGCATGGACAGAGCAGCCTGGTAAGCTACAGTCCAAAGGGTTGCAAAGAGTTGGACTCAACTAAAGGGATTAGCATGCCTGTACTCACATGTTGAGTGAGAAAGCTGCAATTTTTCATCTTGGGCTTCCCAGGTGTTACAGTGGTTAAGAATCTGCCTGCCAATGCAAGAGATGTGGGCTTGATCTCTGGTTGGGAAGACCCGTTGGAGGAGGAAATGGCAACCCACTCCAGTATTCTTGCCTGAAAAATTCCATAGACAGAGGAATCTGGTGGGCTAAAGTCCATGTTGATTGAACACACACGTACATTTAATTTGATTGGTTCTGTATTTTAGTATTCTATCACTTTACTTCTCCATTTCCAAGTAGTTTTTACTAAGACTAAATATGTGTTGACTGAAGTATATCTTCAGGTATATCTATTAAAATGTGTAGATTATTTTGTTAAGGCTATTAGGTAATATTTACTCTAGATTTCTGTTGTCTGTTCTTCATATTTATAATTTCTAATTACACTTCAATCTTTTTCTCTTGCATGTTTATGCTGTAATTCTATATTATTGTAATTTTATCTCTTTTGTATGTCATTATTTCATTTCTTTTAAAGGATGTGAATTTTTGAATTTTAGACCTTTTACCTGTGATGATATCTATGTGATGGATATCTGCTTATAAAACATAGAGGTCTACAAACTCAAAATAATGATATAGAGAAAGAATTGTATAAATAAAATAAAATGTTTGCTGAGGAGTGATAATGTTAATATAAGTGATAATGTTAATACACTTGTTGACTCAATCTAGAAATGTAACTTTTCTAGATTTCAACTTTCCCCTTTATTTTTGTCCATTTTGAGAGATAGTATAGTTAATAGAAATAGAAAATAAAATAGGTGGTAGCTCACAGCTACTCATGGTTGAAAGGAGATAGCATAGGCAGGAACTTCATTAAGTATAGACCTTAAATCAAGTATATGTATTATACATAAACCCAATCTGAGTTGTATTAGATACAAAACCACTGAAAGAACTTTGATTCATATTTAAGGTAAAACTGGATGATAATATCTGCATTTAAATAATTTAATTATAAAACATAGCTGTTAAAAAACATTTAAAAAGTGTTTAATGGTGGAATCAAAGGCTCAAAGTTTTGGTTTACTAAAGTGAAAAAATACTGTTAATCAGTAGAAGCATTTTATTTTTTATCACCTGTTAAGAAAGATATAATGACTGTTTTAAAATTACTGACTGCAACTTCTTTAGAACATGAAATGGTATCTTTGCTGATAAAACTGAACCAGAAATAACAGCCTGCTCATCAAAAAACACTATTTTCTAGCATTAGTGAGTGAAATCTAGGGCAAGGACACCGACATAAATGTTAAAACAGTGTGTGCCAAGTATACAAAATCTAAAAGGATTCTTCAATGAATATTTAAATTGTGAAACACTTTAATTTTCAGCAACTTTCAACCTACTGTTTTCCAACTGCTATCTACCCAGTACCTTTGTTATTTACATACGTGGTAGATTTCTGAGTTTGTTGTTCCTACATAAATACGGATGAGATTGATGGAGGGTGTATGCAGCATAGGAAGGTGAATGAGGAACATGATTAAATAAACCTTATGAATTTAAAAACTATCTCACATGGAAATGGATTAAAAACACTGTTTATGCCCTTGCATGTAATTGTGGGATTTGAGAAAAAATAAATGTACAAGTGAATATATTTTATAATTTGCTTTTTAAGGTTGCACAAGTGGAATTATCTCTTTAATAGCATTTAGTGATAAAGTGCAGAGAAGGCAATGCACCCCACTCCAGTACTCTTGCTTGGAAAATCCCATGGACAGAGGAGCCTGGTAGGCTGCAGTCCAGGGGTCGCTAAGAGTCGGACGTGTAGGACGTGACTGAGCGACTTCATTTTCACTTTTCACTTTCAGGCATTGCAGAAGGAAATGGCAACCCAGTCCAGTGTTTTTGCCTGGAGAATCCCAGGGACGGGGAAGCCTGGTGGGCTCTATGGGGTTGCACAGAGTCGAACACAACTGAAGCGACTTAGCACCAGCAGCAATGATAAAGTGAATGGAAATGGGTAATTTATATATTTTTGATAAATAAATACCTATAATCCTCACATTAACATCAATGACTTCAATATGCCATCTACAAACAGTGACATGATAAAATAATATGGTTCTTTCATTAATTTTCCTTATGCCTACTGCCTAGTTGAATCTTAGTTTCTAAGGTAATCTTAGTTAAATATAGTTTGATGTGTGGGGCATTTCTGTCCAGAGAACAGCTTCTGAATGATGCTTCCAAAGTTTTTTCCTAGCATATCTACTGTGACGTCTGACTTCCACTTGTTTCACATTAATGTAGAAAGAGGTTTCAAATATCAATAAAGTAGGAGACTCTTCTAGTATTATAGACTTCAAAGATGCTTACCTCATTGGAGTCTAAAACTCCAATCTTAATATCCTTGTTTCCAGTCTTATAAATAAGAAAATTCATCTTAGGACTTCTCTGCTTGTCCAGTAGTTAAGACTCTGAGCTTCCAACACAGAGCTCTGTTCAATCCCTGGTCAGGGAACTAGATCCCACATGCCACAGCTAAGTGTTCCCATGTTGTAACTAAACCTGTGTACAGCCAAATAAATAAATACAAATGAAACTTTTTAAAAAGAAAATTCCTGTTGATACTTAGACTTTTGTTTTGGTTTAAAATGTTTTCTTTTACAGTTTTAGCATGATCCATGCTGTTACCTTTGATGATAATTACAGTGAAGATCTATTTCTCTTTCTATGGAGGAGATAAGTTAGATTTGTACATTATCTCTTACCAGCCCCTAAAGAGTTGACCAGAGACAAAATCCAGATACACATATACTGAGTCCGCTAAAAAACAATTAACTCCGAAGATTGTCAAAACTAAGTACAACAAATCCCTTTGATATGAGTGAATTCCATTCCAAAAACACATTCGTTAAGTTCAATGTGTCTGAAAATCCAGTGAAGTTAGTATAGTTCAGTTCAGTTCAGTAGCTCAGCTATTTTCGACTGTTTGTGACCCCATGGACTGCAGCATGCCAGGCCTTCCTGTCCATCACCAACTCTGAGAATTTACTTAAACTCATATCCATTGAGTTGGTGATGCCATCAAACCATCTCATCCTCTGTCATACCCTTCTCCTCCTGCCTTCAATCTTTCCCAGCATCAGTGTTTCCAAATGAGTCAGTTCTTCCCATCAGGTGGCCAAAGTATTGGAGGTTCAGCTTCAGCATCAGTTCTTCCAATGAATATTCAGAGGCCCAACTAATACAATCATCTATATAGTTCTATATATAAAACTTATATATATTTAGAACATATTTATATAACATATATATATAGGACTTATATTTATAAAACATATATATATATATATATATATATATATATATACACACATATATACACACACATACATATATGCTGGCTTAAAACAGCATTCAAAAAATTAAGATGATGGCATTCAGTCCCATCACTTAATGGCAAATAGATGGGAAACAATGGAAACAGTGACAGATTTTATTTTCTTGGGCTTCAAAATCAGTACAAATGGTGACTGCAGCCATGAGAATAAAATACACTTGTTGCTCAGAAGAAAAGCTATTACAAGCCTAGACAGCATAATAAGCAGAGACATTGCTTTGCAGACAAAGGTCCATCTAGTCAAAGCTATGTTTTTTTCTGGTAGTCATGTATGGATGTGAGAGTTGGACCGTAAAGAAGGCCGAGGGACAAAGAATTGACGCTTTTGAGCTGTGGTGTTGGAGAAGACTCTTGAGAGTCCCTTGGACTGCAAGGAAATCCAACCAGTCCATCCTAAAGGAAATCAGTCCTGAATATCAATGGGAAGGACTGATGGTGAAGCTGAAGCTCCAATACTTTAGCTACCTGATGTGAAGAACTGACTCATTTGAAACAACCCTGATAATGGGAAAGACTGAAGGCAGGAGGAGAAGGGACGACAGAAGATTAGATGGTTGGATGGCATCACTGACTCAATGGACATGAGTTTGAGCAAGCTCTGGGAGTTATTGATAATCAGGGAAGTCTAGCATGCTGCTGTCCATGGGATCACAAAACGTCAGACACCACTGAGTGACTGATCTGAACTGATATAATTCTATACTGCAACAGCTTTATAATACTTTTTATACAAATAACACATAAAAAAATAAAGAAAAAAAATTAGCATTACAGGACAGTGCCTGAAAAGCACAGAAGTACTGTACAATAGCTGCCATACAGGGTCTGGCAGCAACCAAGAGTTACTGATTAAAGGAGGAAGAGGAAGTGAGAGATGGTACAGTTAAAGGATCATCAGCAACAAGAGACAGAAGGCAAGCTTCAGCTTCACTGATATGGATGGAATGCATGTTCATATCTTTGAAAGTCTGAAACTTGAAGTTTCATATATAGGTGAACTTGCTATAGGCAATCATGTGGAAAAAGGAGTGGACTCCAAAAACTGAGCAATTCTTTTCATAAATCACTGCAGGAGTTAACAAATAAACAGAGATGAACAATACAACAATTGAAAGGAAAAATACCTTAGAAGGAATCAATAGCAGAATAACTAAGGCAGAAAAACAGATAAGTGATCTGGAAGACAGAATGGTGGAAATCACTGCCATGGAACAGGATAAAGAAAAAAGGAATAAAAAGAAATGAGGAGGGTTTCAGAGACCTCTGGGAAAACATTAAACACAACATTCACATTATAATCATCCTGGAAGGAGAAGAGAGAGAAAGGGTCTGAGAAAATATTTGAAAAGATTATAATTGAAAACTTCCCTAACATGAGCAGGGAAATTTAAGTCCAGGAAGTGCAGAAAGTCCCATACAGGATAAACTCAAGAAATAACATGCTGAGACACATATTACCCAAAGTGAAAAAAATTAAAGGTTAAAGAAAAAGTATCAAAATCAACAAGGGAAAGGCAACGAATAACATACAATGGTACCCCTTATAGACTAAGCAGCTGACTTTTCAGCAGAAACTCTGCAGGCCAGAAGGAATTGGAATGATATATTTTAAGTGATGAAAGAGAAAACCCTACAACTAAAATAATCTACCTAGCAAGGCTCTCATTCAGATTTGATGGACAAATCAAAAGTTTTGCAGACAAGCAAAAACCAACAGAATTCAGTTCCATCGAAACAACTTTACAACAAATCCTAAAGGAACTTTTTTAGGCAGAAAAGAGAAGGTCACAACTAGAATCAAAAAAATTATGAATGAAGCTCATCAGTAAAGGAAAGCACAAAGAAAGGTAGGAAATCATCCAACACAAATATGATACCAAAACCTTCAATTCATCTTGATGAGCATTTTAATTATCCCCCCCTTTTTTTTCTTTTCTTTTTTTTTTTTTTTTGCTATTTCAGTAAAGCCATAATAAGCAATTACTTACAAGTCTTTTTGTGGTCATATGCTTATCCTTATCCTGCATAAATGCCAAAGAGTGGAACTATTGAGTTATATATGAATGCTTAAACTTTAAAATAAACTACCAAAATGTTTGTCAAAATAGTTGCACCAATTTACATTTCTAACAGAGAAGTATTGGAGTTTTAGGTACTCAGCAATCTAAGCATTTGATATTCCAGTTTTTATTCTTTTAGCAATTCTTGTGGTAATGGAATATCTCGTTGTCATTTTAATTAGCATTTTTCCAATAATAATTGATATTAGCCATTTGTTGTTATTCTTTTGTGAAATAGCTATTGAAGTTTGGGGAGATGTTTTCTTAGTATTGTTATGTGAATTCTTCAGATATCCTGGACATAAATCCTCTGTCTGATACATGTAATGCAAATAATTAATTCTAGTCTATGGTGTGCCTTTTAACTTTCTTAATACATTTCTTTTTGAGAAGATAATATTTTCTTTAAGTGAAATAAACTTCTTTGTGGGAAGGTTTCTTAAATATGAATTTATTGTATTGAGTAGATGTAGGATGAAACACACCTCTTTTACCTTCAGTCAGTTTTGGTAATCTGTTTCTCAGAGATTTTGTTTACTATAGTTAAGTATAGAATTTATGGATATAAAGTTGTTCATGATATTTCTTCATATTCTTTTAATGTTTTAAAGTATTGCAGTGCTGCTACTGCTGTCCTTCAGTCGTGTCTGACTCTGTGCAACCCCATAGAAGGCAGCCCACCAGGCTCCCCATCCCTGGGATTCTCCAGGCAAGAACACTGGAGTGGGTTGCCATATTGTAGTGATATACACACTTTCACTTTATAATGAAATTTCTCACTTCATTATGAGATTTCCACTTTATTTAGGGTTCAGAGAACTAGCTTTTGTCTGTGTAATTTTCTTTATTGTTCATGTGTTTTTATTTCATTGATTCCTAGTCTTTATCTATTTTCTTCTACTTAACTGATATAAATATTTTCTTCATTTCTTACATAAATATTTAAAACGGTAAATTCCACATTAAGCAGAGCTTTAAATGTTGACTCAATGAATTAAAAAATATTGTGTTTCCACTGTCATACAATTTGATATGTTGTGTTTGAACAGTCAACTCAAAGAATACTAAATTTTTTTTCAGGATTTCATTTGTGACCATGAAATATTTAGAAATGTGTTGTTTAATTCCAAATATCTATTCTATTTCCTCAAAGAGCATATATAGGTACACAAACACACATATGCATATGTTGTGTGTATATATATACCTATATGTGTATATATGTATGCATATGTGTATATATATTCACATATGTGTATACATGTATACTCCAAGGATGCTGGGCTGACCCAGGAGTGACAGTAAGGAAGCCCAATTTTTCAGAAAGAATGAGTAGAATTAATACAGCTAATTGTGAAATCTAAGGGAAAAGAACCTTCAAAATGAAAAGGGCTATTAAAAGAGACAAATTCTACATTGTCAAGGAAGAATTAACATAAAAGTAAGGCTTCTGGTGTTGAATTTGACATCTGATTGGTTATCTCATAAAGCAGTGATCATTTGAGGTAATAAATCTTTTTTACTATGTCTTCCATCCTTCCTAATTCATTAAGTCTCCTGTCAACTGAAGGAGTAAGTTGCTCGTGTACAAAGGGGTTCCTTAGCAATTGACCATCATTGCTCCTGAACTGTGATTAAGAGGTCTTGGCAACTCTGTCAGATAGGGGACATCTGTAAATGACCTAAAGGAATGAAAGAAAAATAGAGGAATATGACATTTAGGTACAATGGCTTTTCACTTGGTTTTCTTGAAACAGTAAAACAGGTGTATATTGTATGTGTGTGTATTTTGTAATCACAGAAATGCACAGCTTGCAGTTTGTAAAAGCAGTTGCGATTTAATCTTGGACTTCAGTCATTTTTCCCTTAGATAAAACTTTGTCACTAAATATTTTGCGGCTAACAGCCACCAGTGAAAAATTAATAAATAGAAATCTCTAAAGCAGAAGGGTGAGCTCTCATGCCCTGCAATGGTAGCAGAGCCCAAAAAGAAGAATTCTCTTCCCTCCTAACAGGAATTCAGCCAATGAAAAGCTTTGGACACTTTACTGTAGCCCTTCCAACTTCCTTTTCTTCTCTAAGAAAGTGTTCTCCTCCCCTTGCTATGTGGGGACTTGCACATGGCTTCCCAAGTTGCAATTATATACTAATCCCAAATAAATCCATCTTTAATGGAGAAACAATTGGAAGTTGTTTGTTTCAGGTCAATATAGCCAAAACAATAGTATGTTAATTCAGGCTATGGTGGTGATGATAGTTCAGTCGCTAAGTCATGTCCGATTCTTGTGACCCAATGGACTGTAGTTGACTATTAATCAGTAAAGCTTGCTTTTCACAAATCAAAAGCACAGGCGTTAGAAAACTTGATCTAGATAAGTTAGTTAGTTAAATTTCTGGGCTAATATGTTGTTGTTTTCTTCATTTTTATTTCATTGCTTTTATTTTAATTATGTTAAATATAGCCCAAGAGGAAGGCAATTGAATCCCTGATGTCACTCCAAATATTTTCTGATAAACTAAACATTGCTAAGTAGTGTTTGAAAGCACATTTAAAATGATACTTATATTTACTAAGAGACATCTGAGATCAGATAATTTGTTGGGAGACAAAGAGGATTAGCCTAGGGGATAGTAGATATTTGTCTCTAAGGAAATATTAGCTACAGGAATGAAATTATGAAATCAAACTGTCATTTTAATTGAAAGTGAGACAAGAGCATGCCTTTTTAAATGAATTGTTATTTAGTATGACTGAGCTATCTTGTTAGGCTTTTATTTCAGTCCTATAACTGTACCTTTGTTATACAAATTCAAAACCAATTTATGAGGCAATTTAGATTAAGAAAAATTATATGTTGAAGATAACTACCTGGATATTTTGGGACACTAAACATTTCTGAACAGAAAAATATTTTTTCAAAACATGTAAAATATGCATTCTTTGAGGTTTTCTGTTTAAATATGTGCGTACATTAAATGAAAATGCTTCTATACATTTAACAGCATTTTCCTTGCTGTAATAATTGAATGCTAAATTTTAACTTTTCAGATTTTGAAAAGTGTTTATTCTTTTCAATGTTAAGTATTTAAATTGTCCACAGAATTGTATTGTCCTCAAAATTGATAGCCTCTTATCTAATTAATTCACTTTATTTTTGATGCTCCAAATTCTCTAAAAGTTGAGTACCTAACATTAGAAAAGATAGAAAAAACAATATGAAAATTACTTAATTCATGAAAAAAAAATAGTAAAATGAAACATAGGAAGAATGAAAGGACTGACAATATTCAGGTATAGTAGTGATGAAGGTTTTGTGTATGTGTGTGTGTGTGTGTGTGTGTGTGTCTGTGTGTTAGTCGCTCAGTTGTGTCTGACTCTTCAGACCCATGGACTGTAGCCTGCATGCTCCTTGTCCATGGAATTCTCAAGGCAAGAATATTGCAGTGGGTTGCCATTCCCTTCTCCAGGGGATCTTTCTGACCCAGGTATAGAACCCGGGTCTCCTGCACTGGTGACAGAGTCACCTGGGAAGCCCAGATGATGGCTCTGCAAAGACATAAAATCTTTAGGCAACCTGTTAAATATAAGAGAATTAACATGAAGGGTTAATAGGGTAGCAGAGATGTGCCTGCAAACGGGTCTCTCTGCTCAGGCTGAGCATCCTTGCATACCAGTCGTTCTGCCAAAGAGTCTGGATACAGCCTTGAGTTTAATGGTCCCTTGCAAACGAGGGAGCATTCCCTTCTTGAGATAAGAGGGAGATGAGGGTTTTGTGCAGACTCTGCAGTAGACAGAGATTTCACTCCCCTTTACTGTACGATAACATGTATGCACCTGCACTGTACTGAAAAGGCTTATTCTTACAGTCTGGAATTGTGCCTAAGGAGGGCTTTATAATAATAAACGGCAATTAGTTTGCCCAGTTCTGTTCCTCTGGCCAGAGTGGTGTCCTGTCTGTCTCTTGTGTGTCTTGTATGTTCTGTGTCATTTCACTCGTAGTAACCAACATCTGGCGCCCAACGTGGGGCTCGAGTGAAACCGAAAGAGGTAAGAAACCCCGGGGGGATTTTAGATCCATAGCAGGGGAGCTTTCGGAAACATGGGAATTCCTCACCCTAGCGGAAAAAATTGCTAGGTGAATTCTTGTACATAATCATGGGGAATTCTTCACCTTAGCAGATGGGAACTTTCAAAAGTTCATGGTTCAAAAAACCACGGGGAAATCCTGCTAGGAAGAAATAAATGTTCATTACGGGCACAATATGTGAATTTATATATTAAATCATGTTATAGAATTTATGTAATGCTATAACACAGGCTTTGACTTTGCTATCTACTGATAACGAGACTAAATCTAATGCTTTAATGAAGGGAGAGGCAATTTATGAGGATATGCCAAATGTTGGTGGAATTTCTGCCTTGCCTGAAAGTAAGGATACAAATAAGCCTCCTTCTGGAAATGGTAAAACATCTGATAGTTCAGAATCAGATTCGGAGGCTTCTTCGGTTTCGTCAGAGGAGGGCAGAGAGATTAAAGAAATGACCCATCTATTCCGGGAATGGTGGAAATCCCATAGGGAGGAGAAAAAATCTACACCCTCTGCTCCTGCTTGTGCTTCTCTTCTCCCCACTGCGGTTGATCGGCCCGATATGGGCAGGGAACATGGTCCGTTCTCTTTTCCTTTGTCTATGCTTCATGATGATGACTTGCTGCTCCCCCTGGTGGGTTTATTGATCCTCCACAATTGTTTCCCATCCATAGACAGCAGGATGGCAATGTGATAAATGTTCAATATGCTCCTTTGGAATATAAATTTTTTAAAGATCTTAAAGCTGCAATAGCGCAATACGGTCCTCAATCTCCCTTTGTTTTGGCTATGCTGGAATCATTGGGAAAAGGCAAACTAATCATTCCATTAGATTGGGAATCCATTGCCCAAGCTGTCTTGGAAGGTTCTCAATGGTTGCAACTTTGTAGCTGGTGGGAGGAAGAAGCTAGGAAGCAAGCTTGGATTAATGAGGGACAAAATCCCCCTGATCCTCTCGAGGACAAATTAATGGGAAAAAGCCAATATCAGGCTTTAAGAAAACAGGCTCAATACTCTGACCAGCACTTACAAGAAGTTCGCCAGGTCTCTTTACGAGCATGGCGCCATGTGGTGCCTACTGGCCAAGCCCAGCCCTCCTTTGTTAAAACAATGCAAGGCCCTAATGAGCCATATACTGATTTTCTAGCAAGATTGAGGGTAGCTATAGAACGGGCTGTAGGGAGGGATGAAATCTCAGGGATATTATTACAAACTTTGGCATTTGAAAATGCAAATCCTGAATGCAAGCATATACTGGGAATTTTAAAGGGACAGGGTGCCTCTATAGCTGAATATATCAGAGCCTGCTCAGGAATAAGAAGAACTGAGCACCAGGCTAATGTCTTTGCTACGGCCTTGGCCAAGGTTATGAGACCACCAAAGGGAGGTAACTGCTTTCACTGTGGAAAACCTGGTCATATGAAAAAAGAGTGTCAGAAATTAAAAGCTGATAAAGACAGATCTCTTGCTAGGAAGAATAAGGCTCCTCCTGGACTTTGCCGTCGGTGCAGGAGGGGATTTCATTGGACTAATAAATGCAAATCTAAAACAGACAAAATGGGCAACCCGATACCGGGAAACTATCCTGCGGGCCTGAGTCCTTGGAGCGCAGGAACAATACCTGGGACTTCTCCTCCTTGCCCTCCTCCCATTCCATCTGCCCCGTTAAAAAGACCTCAGATGATGATTTCGGACTTATGGTCTGCTACTTCAGGAAATGCTGCTGCTGATTTGCCGCTAGCTGATAATGTTCTTTTGTCACCAGGGGGAGGCATTTATAAATTAAAAACAAATGTATTTGTACCACTGCCTAAAGGCACTTTTGGCTTAATATTAGGCCATAACAGCGCGGCTTTGAGAGGTTTAACCATAATTCCTGGGGTAATAGACTCTGATTATGTTGGGGAAATTTTAATTATGGTCTCTACTTCTACCACACTTTCATTGTTAGCTAGAGAACGTATTGCCCAAATACTTCTCCTACCTTATCACCCCTTTTTGGCTCTTCCTAATAAACGAACAGGGGGATTTAGAAGTACTGGGCGACATATATTTTGGGAAATGCTTATCAGAGATTCTCACCCTGTTCTCCCCTTGATTATACAAGGAAAGAACTTTGAGGGACTAGTAGATACAGGGGCAGATGTTTCAATCATTTCTTCTCAGCAATGGCCCCAAGGTTGGGAAAAGGAAAAAAGCCCTTTAATGCTGACGGGATTGGTCTCCATTGCAGATATTTGGAAGAGTACCCATCCCTTGCAATGTCAATTCCATAATGGAAGATCAATGTTTGTTACCTTTTATATTGTAAATATACCTATTAATATATGGGGGAGAGATCTGCTCTCTCCTTTGGGGGCTTCTGTAACCATTCCATCAAAAAATTAGTGGCCACTGCTCAAATTCCTCGAGCACTCCCATTAAAATGGTTAACTAATACTCCTAAATGGGTTGAGCAGTGGCCATTACCACAAATAAAGCTTGAGGCGTTAAAACAATTAGTACAAAAACAACTCCAACTTGGTCATATAGAGCCCTCTACCTCACCCTAAAATTCTCCTGTTTTTGTTATTAAAAAAAAAAAAAATCTAAAAAATAAAAAATGTTAACTGATTTACAAAAAGTTAATAAATGTATTGAACCTATGGGAGCATTGCAATTGGGACTCCCCTCTCCAGCTCTTATTCCTCAAAATTGGTCCTTAATGGTGCTAGATCTTAAAGACTGTTTTTTTTTTTTTTTTTACCATTCCCCTACAATTTCAAGATAAAAATAAATTTGCTTTTACAGTTCCTGTTCTTAATCATGCTCAACCTGTTAAGCGTTATCAATGGACAGTCCTACTGCAAAAAATGATAAATAGTCCTACCTTATGTCAAAAATTTGTAGCTCACTCTTTGCAATCTCTCCGTCAAAAATACCCTAATTATATTCTATATCATTATATGGATTATCTCCTATTGGCAGCTCCTAGTATTGCTAAATGTGACAAATTCTTTTTAAAAGTACAAGAGGCTTTAAGACTACACAATTTACAAATAGTCCTAAAAAAAAAATTCAAAAAGACTTTCCTATTTCATATTTAGGGACAATATTAAAACAGCATAAAATTAAGCCCCAAAAGTTACAAATTAGAAGAGACCATCTCAAAACCTTAAATGATTTTCAAAAATTATTGAGAGATATTAAATGGCTATGCCCGGTACTTTAGATTCCTACTTATCAGTTGTGACATTTGTTTTCTACTTTAAAAGGAGATACAGCTTTGGATAGCCCCCAGACCTTAATCCCATTGGCTTTACAAAAACTTCAACTTGTTAAACAACGATTGAATGACGGCTTTTTGACTTACTTACATGCATCTCAACCTATTTCTTTTATCATATTTCATACCCCTTATTCCCCATCTGGTGTAATTGCTCAAAAAAAAGGATTAATAAAATGGGTTTTCTTACCTAACAGTTTTTCCAAAAAATTGACTATATATATGGATAAATTAGCCTTCCTTATACAAAAAAGTCACCATCATATTTTACAATTATCAGGATGTAAACCACACCAGATTGTTACTCAGTTAACAACTGCTCAAATATCTCGATATTTACAATTTAATAAAAACTGGCAAATTTCTCTTGCTTCATATCCTGGTTCGTTTTCTAATCATTATCCATCATCTAAATTGATTGATTTTCTCCGGACTAACACTATGATATCTCATTCCCCAATTTCAGATATTCCAGTTAAAGGACCCACTATTTTTACAGATGCAAATAAAAATGCTGCTGGATATTGGACCCCGGCAAGTTCTAAGGTTCTCCCCCACTCATTTTCTTCTGTACAGCCTGCTAAATTGTGGGCTATCTATTTAGTTTTGCAAGATTTTCCCCAACTTCCTATTAACATTGTTTCAGATTCTCGATATGCTGTTCTGTCTTGCCTACAGCTTCCTCATGTCCCCCTTCCACTGACTCTTAAAACAGCTATTGATAAATTGTTTTACCAAGTACAACAATTACTCTTGCAACTTTCAGAGTTAATTTTCTTTACTCACATCAGTGCACATTCTGCCCTTCCTGGACCCTAATCATTCGGAAATGCTACAATTGATGCCTTACTTAATCCTATAAAAGCAGCAAAGCAAAAACATCTCTTACAACATACCAACTCCAAAGGGTTACAAAAATCTCATGCTATTACTCAAAAACAAGCTCAAAATATTGTTCGTTCTTGTTCCATATGTGCACCCTTTGCTTTGCCATTTACCTCACCAGGTGTCAACATGAGAGGACAACAAGCAAATCAGATATGGCAAATAAATGTAATTTACATTTCTTCCTTCGGACAACAAAAATGTGTGGGCCACTGCAATACATTCTAAAAAGGCTGATGCTGTTATTACTCATTTGTTATCTTGTTTTGCAGTTATGAGATTACCAATTAAATTAAAAACTGATAATGCACCTGCTTACCAATCCGCAAAATTAGCTCACTTTTTATCTCAATACCATATAACTCATACTTTTGGTATTCTTTATAATAGTCAAGGACAAGCTATTATTAAAAGAGCTAATCGTACATTGCATGATTATCTTGAAAAAATAAAAAAGGGGGAACAAGGGAGATTTATGAAACCTAAAGACATTCTGAATAAAACTTTACTTATCCTAAATTTTTTGAATGTTTGGAGCAGGGGAAATCTATCAGCAGCAGAGTTGCACTTTCAAGGGAAAAAAGAGGATAAGAAGATCTTGAATATGCCCATTTGGTATAAAGATAAAGAGAAAGGCTGGATCCCAGCATCATTAATATATTTGGGGCAAGGGTATGCTTTCATTTCTGTTGATAATTATGGGTTTTGGACCCCAGCAAGATTGATCAAAATCAGCAATGGTTAATCCCCTTGTTCAGAAATTTGAAGAGCTTACTATGCAGAGAAGCCTTACCTCCCATACAAGGGAAGCAACACCTCCTACGTGGGGTCAAATGAAGAGGTTGACCCAGAAAGCAGAGAAGACATTAATGAAGGTGGGGCAACCTCTGAATCCTACCAATCTTTTGCTTGCCATGATGGCGGTGGTAACATGTCAGGTAATCGGTGTATCGGCAAGTAATCATACATATTGGGCATATATACCTAATCCCCCATTAGTAAGAGCAGTTTCCTGGGGGGAACCAGAAGTGCAGGTATGTACTAATGAGACTGACTTCTTTCCCCTGCCAGCTTGCGGGGGAATAGAACAACTATCTCATCATAAACAATAATATAATATTAATAATTTGACCATTGCAATGGAAGGTATTTCTTTATGTATAGGGGGACACCCCTTTTGTCTGTCCACCAAGGAACATTCTCATCATTCTTATAATACATGGGGGGTAAAGTATAATAATTACCATTTTGCTACTTTTACTGTGCTTGTTTCCACCAGGAGATTTAGTACCTCGACAGAACCGATGGATACTCATAATGGAAAACACATGTCGCTATGTCCTGTTAACCTTTTCGTTCCTTCTCTAGAATCTTTAGAGTGGGAACGTTGCCGAGGCCATTGACCCTTTAAGGTCATGAATTATTCTGGGGCCATCATTGTAGATTGGAGTCCAGATCATGGACAATTCTTAGAAAAATGGTCAAATAAACCTTTTAGGTGGCATCACGCAAATACCACTTTGATGGGCAATGGTAACGAAACAGTTAAATGGCAGCAATTTGCACTTGTCCCTCCTCAATTACAATTGCAAAGATATCCTCACATTCAAGGAGATATTCGGAAACTATGGGCGGTTTCTGGTAATCTCACTATCTGGTCAAGAAATTATACTTTGGACAGTGGTGACTCTTCGGGTTCATTCCATGTTAATTTACATGTTAATAAATCTTATTCTGCAATGGCATGTGTAAAATATCCTTTTGCATTATTATATGGGAATTGGACCTGAAATGATACTGTGGGGTCTATGTCAAGTAACTATTGTAATTTAACTCAATGTATAAATGTCTTGGTGGGAAAAATTTGAAAGACAAGCCTTTAACTCCAATTTCTCGCTAGTAATTGTTAAAGCTCAGACAGAAGTATGGTTGTCTATAAATCTGACTCAGCCGTGGTCAGATCCTTTTGCTGCTTCTCATCTAGTAACCACTGTACAGACTTTGCTACACCGATCTCGACGTATGCTTGCTGTGGTCATTGCTTCGATTCTTGCAGTCGCATCAGTAACTGCAACAGCAGCTGTAGCAGGCCTTGCGTTACACCAAGGAATTCAAACAGCTGATTTTGTTCTTGGGACTGGCAAAAGGACTCTCATTTGTTATGGCAACAACAGCGAGATTTGGATGCACAACTTGCTACCAACGTGCTTAATCTTCAAACACACCGTTTCCTGGCTTGGAGATCAATTGGCTGTTCTATCTACACAAAGTGTGTTAAAATGTGATTGAAATTCTTCTGTTTTGTATAACACCTGTACCATTTAACATGAGCCCTTCAAGAAATTAACTGAGACATATAAATAAAAAGAGTTCTAGATGCCCATCATCTAGAGAGATTCCGCCTAGCCCCTAAGAGGTGGCTGGATAGCCAATGACGGGTAAGACCCTCAGAGGAGGGCAACCTAAGACAGGCACAGCCGCAAGAGGGGCTGGCGAGGCTGGAGGTTGGCCGCCTGCAGCTTTACTCCTTGCTCTACAAAACATCAATACAAATGTCTCGAGGGCTTAAATAAAATAAAAAAAAAAGGGGGAGATGAAGGGTTAATAGGGTAGCAGAGATGTGCCTGTAAACAGGTCTCTCTGCTCAGGCTGAGCATCCTGTCCTTGCATATGAGGCGCTCTGCCAAAAAGTCTGGATACAGCCTTGAGTTTAATGGTCCCTTGCAAACGAGGGAACATTCCCTTCTTGAGATAAGAGGGAGATGAGGGCTTTGTGCAGACTCTGCAGTAGACAGAGATTTCACTCCCCTTTGCTGTACGATAAGATGTATGCACCTGCACTGTACTGGAAAGGCTTATTCTTACAGTCTGGAATTGTGCCTAAGGAGGGCTTTATAACAATAAACGGCAATTAGTTTGCCCAGTTCTGTTCCTCTGGCCAAAGTGGTGTCCTGTCTGTCTCTTGTGTGTCTTGTATGTTCTGTGTCATTTCACTCGTAGTAACCAACATTAACATTTTTAGTAGAGAGTTGTTTCATTTATGGATTTTCCTCCATTTTACAGGCAAGAAATCAAGGTACCCTGTGGCAGTTGTGATAAGAAAGGATTTAAATCACAGTCAGCTTGACACCTGTGCTACTGCTCCAGTCACACCATAATGTGAGGATTGCTCCCTCCCCAGTCCTTCTCAATAGCCTTAATGTGACTCTCTTTGACATACAGTGGTAGTTAATTAACAGAGTTACATGTTATATAAACACTTCACAGCTGTTGAAACCTCCTTGCCTGGAGGATTCCATGGATAGAGGAACCTAGTGGGCTGTAGTCCAATGGGTGGCAAAGAGCCAGATACTACTGAAGCGACAGCACCCATGCATACACTCACAGTTGTTAAAGACAGTTCTGGAAGCTCATTTTAACCTCTCAATTGCCTTGAAGTATTAGGTCTCAGAAGATTAAAGTGCTGAGAACATGAAAGTGACATATTGAATGCCACATGTCTAGAGCGTGACTGTAGAATATTTCTTAAATTGTGATCCTGAGGAAAATAGCTTGTTAACAGAGTAAAAACTCAAATGGCAACAACTTGATAAACAGCTGGCATGGTCTACATTAGGCCATTTGATCTGGTTGGTGTTTAGTGAAAGAATACATAGATGTATAGACCAGAAAAATATCTACTTTTGGGAATGACCAGTGCAAATGTTTATTGCATGAAATAATGGCAGAAGTAGAAAGACAAGGGAGAAGGGAGGTTCCTAAAGTTGAATATAGGTAAGTCTAGTTGTCTGCAAAATTGTATCTGGATCTTGGTATGAAAACAAACAAACAAAACTATCTATAACTATATAGCAATTCCCTATTCCTCCTCAGTATATTCTCTCTTTCTTCCATTGTACAGAAAGTCACCAGACACAGCTCAAAACTTTTTATCGAATCCTCGGGTTGATGAAAGCCAAATAAATTGAGTTAGTATTCACAGTTATAAACTGATATTATCTCTTCAGAGATAATAGACTCACTAGATCAATTTGTGGGGCTCAGTGTAAAATGAAAATACAAGGTTCTTTTATTTAAAAATTAATAAGAATTTCAGAAAGTGAGAGAAGAGCATTAAACTAATCATGAAGTCCTGAGGGACTATACAGGTTGCATTCCACGTAACTGACCCTGTTCTTGCATTAAGTCTTCTCTTATCAGGTTTCCCAGCGCACGTGCACACACACACACTCTTCTTTGCATATTCCCATGCCCTGTAGAGGAGATATCGTTAGTGTCAGAAGATTGCACATTCTAGTTAAAGAAAGCAAAGTTGCATTCATATTTGCCATGCTAAGGATACAGAATCAAGAAAGGGAGTGTATAATTCTATTTCCCCATCACTCAGATAGAACACACATAGGTTGCTTTAATTTGTTATCTTCTTACAACCCAGGCACTGAAATTTACTTTGCTTGAATCTGTATTTTCCTGTTCAAGGTCACTGCTTTATTGGTAAAGTGAAAGTGAAAGTGAAAGTGAAGTCGCTCAGTCCTGTCCGACTCTTTGCGACCCCATGGACTGTAGCCCGCCAGGCTCCTCCGTCCATGGGATTCTCCAGGCAAGAATACTGGAGTGGGTTGCCATTTCCTTCTCCATTTAAGGTCCTGGTTATTTGTTGTCAGCAGAGATTACCGCTATCTTCAAATCTCCTGTCTCTAGAAACATACATGTTATTACTATGCTGTTCAAGAGAGGTTTTGATTCTTTCCAGTAACTACATTTCTGTGTATCTTGAAGGAAAGTCTTCTTGGAGAAGGGAAATTCAAAGGTATAGTACATGGAATTCCTGCAATGGTCCGTTTTGATTTTCATTTTGAAAGCTAATGGATATGGTAAGATAAATAGTCTTAGCCTTCTACTACATTCTAATAAGCTTAAAAAAATAAAGATCGTATTTAAAATCTCAGAAAATAAAATAAAGATCCTTTGCCACCTGAGGTACAGAATGCTGAAAAGTTCATTTTTTCCATCATAATAAAAAGACAGCATCTCTGTCTTGTCATTATGAAAGCATCTCTTTTCATAATGAGAATGCTTTATTCAGAGAAAACAAAACAAAAATACATAATTGAACTACTAGAACAAATAGATTAGTTTATCAAGTTAGTAGGATACAGGATTAATATATAAAGTAATTGTTATATTAGTAATAAAAAATGGAAATTGAAAAAAAGTAAACACTACTCTTAAAAGACATAAAATACCTAGATATAAATCAAGCAAAATATGTAAAATTTAAGATGCTGAAAATTAGAGTGCATGTATATACACAAACACATATGTAATGGTTTCATGGATTGAAGATGATAAAAAGATATCAAGTCCTATGAAATTAATCTATAATTTCAACTTTGGTTTTGTTGATTTTTTTCTATTGTTTGTCTATATTCTTTTTCATTTGTTTTACCTCTAAGATAAATAACTTCCTTCTGCCTATCTTGGGTTTTATTTGGTATTTGTTTTCTAATTTCTAAGAGAAAAGTTAGGTTATTATGAAATCATTTTTTTCTTTTTTGATAAAGGGATTTAGAAATATGTATTGTCAATATGTACTCATATGTATTAATATATACTTATTTTGTAATCCAATACTACTTTATTTTTGTTCCCCTGAAAATATATGACATTAAAATAAACATCACAGTATGGACTAAGTACATGAAAAAATTAGGAAATCAATAGGAATTGATCTTTGAGAAACCAGATATTGAACTTATTAAACAGAATTTTAAAATTATATATATATATATATGTATATATATATATATATGTATATATATGTTTAAAGAAGTAAGAAAATTTAGTAGTGATTTGTTATGAAAGAGAAGATACCAGTGGAAAAAAATAGGAATTATAAAAATAGAAATACTGGAGCTGAAATGTGCAACAACTAAAATTAAATATTAGCTAGAGGAGCACAGAAACTGATTTGAAATGGTAGAAGAAAGAGTCAGTGAACTTGAAAATTGGTCAGTTGTGATTATACAACTTAAGGAGAAGACTGAAAGGAAAACAGAGCCTCAAAGATCTGTGGGATGCAGTTGAATATCCAACATATGCATAAAATGAGTCACCAAGGAGAGGAGATAAGAAAGAAAAAATATTTGAAAAAATAATATGTGAAAACTTTACAGATTTGAAGAAGATACAGTCATTTATACATCCAGAAGCTCAAATAAGATAAGCCCAAAGAGATCCACTCTGAGATAAATCAAAATCAAATAGTTAAAAATTACAAAGAGAGAATCTTGAAAGTAGAGAGAGAAGTGATCTGCTGTGATGTTAAAGCTGATTAATCATCAGGGAACTCTGATCAACTAAAGGCCAGAAGGCAGTGGGACGCCCCAGAGTGTTGAAAAGAAACTGTCAACCATGGATTCTGTATCTGTTAGAATTCTCCTTCAAAAATAAAGGAGATATCAAGACATTTCTAAATAAAACCCAGACTGAGGCAGTTCACTACTATTTTAACTACCCTACAAAAAATAACAAAAGAATCCTTCAGAATGAAATAAAAATACAGTGATGGTATCTTGAATCTACATGAAGAAATAAAGAGAGCCAGGAAAGGTAAAAAAGGTACCAGGTAAATATAAAAGATGGTATAATTCACTTTTATATGTAAATTTTAATATCTAATTTAAAAGACAACATAAGGTAATAAACACAAATCTATGTTTATGAATACAAAATGTATAAATATGTAATTTCTGATCATAACAGTATAAAAGAAGGTGGGACATGGAGCTTTATAGGAAATAATTTATATGCTATTGAAAATAGTGTGGTGTTAATTTTAACTAAATTATTATAAAGTAAGATGGTAATTGTATTCCCTAGAGGAATCACTAAGAAAAATTTCTCAAAGATATATATAAAATAAATTGTAAGAATGATAAAATAGTAAATTAAAATCTATCACAAAATGAGGAAGCAGCAGAGGAAATGAGGAAAGCAGACATTAAGATATATAGAAAAATAAGGTAAAATGGCAGAACTAAATCTTCCCTAATCAGATATAACAAGAAATATAAGTAATTTAAACTTTTCAATTAAAATGCAGAGATTGGCAGAATATATTTTTTAACATAGTGCTTGAAAGAGACACGTTTCATATTCGAAGACATAAATCAATTTTATGTGATGTGCGTGCATGCTCAGTCTCTTCAGTTGTGTCCAACTCTTTGTGGCCCTATGGGCTGTAGCCCTCCCCCTCTCTCCACCCCTAGGCTCCTCGGTCTATGGGATTCTCCAGGCAAGAATCCTATCGTGGATTGCCGTATCCTCCTTCAGGGTATCTTCCCTACCAAGGGATCAAACCCATGTCTCCTGTGTCTCCTGTGTGCAGGCAAATTTTTTACTTACTGAGCCACCTGGGTAAATAGTTGGGGAAACAGTGGAAACAGTGGCTGACTTTATTTTTGGGGGCTCCAAAATCATTGCAGATGGTGATTGCAGCTATGAACTTAAAAGATGCTTACTCCTTGGAAGGAAAGTTATGACCAACCTAGACAGCATATTAAAAAGCAGAGACATTACTTTGCCTACAAAGTTCTGTCTAGTCAAGTCTATGGTTTTTCCAGTAGTCATGTATGGATGTGAGAGTTGGACTATAAAGACAGCTGAGTCCTGAAGAACTGATGCTTTCGAACTGTGGTTTTGGAGAGGACTCTTGAGATTCCCTTGGACTGCAAGGAGATCCAACCAGTCCATCCTAAAGGAGATCAGTCCTGGGTGTTCATTGGAAAGACTGATATTGAAGCTGAAACTCCAATATTTTGGCCACCTGTTGCGAAGAGCTGACTCGTTTGCAAAGACCCTGATTCTGGGAAAGATTGAAGGTAGGAGGAGAAAGGGAGACAGAGGATGAGGTGGTTGGATGGCATCACTGACTCAGTGGACATGAGTTTGGGTGAACTCTGGGAGTTGGTGATGAACAGGGAGGCCTGGCGTGCTGTGGTTCATGGGGTCAAAAAGAGTCGGACACGACTGAGCAACTGAACTGAACTGAACTAAACTGAGCCACTTGGGAAGCCCATTGCATGTGATACTTTTTCTTAATACCTTAATCTTCATTAAAGTTACTAAACAATTGCCCAGATTTTACCTTAAATTTCTGAGAATCAGGGCAGTTATATCACATTTTCATTTCTATGCCTTAGAGGTTTTGAAGATTTTGATTAAATGAAATGAATGTGTTCTAGTTCAGAGAACTACATCTTCAGTTGCTTGTTTAAATTAATGTTGATAACTTAAAAATACATCTCGACTATTGTGATCATGATAATGAGACTCCTTAAGGATAAGAATAAGCACTGGTGTCAGTTCAGTCATAATCTACATTTGTTAGAGACAAAGAAGGAAAGACATAAGGGGAAGAATGAGAAATAATGATTTTATTTCATGTTTGATACAAAAGTAACATTAAGAAGGACACAAAGAAGTAAAAAGAAAATGATAGAAGTGTTGTCTCGCAACGTTGTGGTGGTGATTGTTGCTAAGTAGTGTCTGACTCATGAGACCGCATGGACTAGAGCACACCAGTCTCCTCTACCCATGGGACTATATAGGCAAGAATACTGGAGTGGGTTGGCATTTTCTTCTCTAGGCATCTTCCCCACCTAGAGAGGGAACCAAGTGAAGGTGGTCTACACTGCAAGTGGATTCCTTACCGCTGAGCCACCAACAAAGTATATTTTAAAATATCTGTTTATTTTTTTCAAAAGGCCATGCTGGCACTGATCACTTATAAAATTATTAATACTAGTTTAAAACCAGACTAGATTTTACATGTGGGACCTTGACAGAAATGTTAGAAATGAAGAAGAAACAATAGTGACAGACCTTCCTTGGAAGGAAAATACTTGGTAAGTAATGTTCCTCAAGCTTTATTACTTGTCATAAAAACTTGAATAAGTATCAGTGTTGTTGGACATTTGAGAGAGTTAGTTGAAGATAACATTTGGTAGAGTGTAAGGGACACATACAGAAGGATATAAATATTTAAATAAAATAACTTACCAGAATCTATTAATTATTCTTGTATAACATATGATCAACCATGAAAAATTCAATATATCATATAATTGCCTTGGGGACAATATGGTGTCAATATTATTGATTTAGATGAGTTAGTTTGAATTGTGAAGTTTTGAGTCCTTTGATGAGTTTATTTCATTTAGCATTCTTTTTTTTTAATATAAATTTATTTTAATTGGAGGTTAATTACTTTACAATATTGTATTGGTTTTGCCATACATCAACATGAATCTGCCACAGGTATACATGTGTTCCCCATCCTGAACACCCCTCACACCTCCCTTCCCATTACCATCCCTCTGGGTCATCCCAGTACACCAGCCCCAAACATCCAGTATCATGCATTGAACCTGGACTGGTGATTCATTTCATATATGATATTATTGAGCATTCTTTTCATGGTTAGAGTGAGGCCATTGAATTAGGTGAGTGAGTAAATGCTCACTTCATTTAATAACATGATACTGAAATAATGCTGTTTTTTTTTTTTTTTTTTAATGTTTTCCTTCTCATATCTGGGATGTGTCTTCCCTTTACAGGGTTTTTGCAATCTCAAGGCTGAGTTAAGTTCATTCAGTTCAGTTGTTCAGTCGTGTTTGATTCTTTGCAACTCCATGGACTACAGCATGCCAGGCTTCCTGTCCATCACCAACTCCTGGGGCTTGCTCATACTCATGTCCATTGAGTCAGTGATGCCATTCAACCATCTCATCCTTTGTTGTTCCCTTCTCCTCCTGCCTTTAATCTTTCCCAGCATTAGGGTCTTTTTCAATGAGACAGTCTTCCGCATCAGGTGTTCAAAGTATTGGAGCTTCAGCATCAGTACTTGCAATTAATATTCAGGATTTATTTCCTTTAGTATTGACTGGTTTGATCTCCTTGCAGTCCAAGGGACTCTCAAAAGACTTCTCCAACACCATAGTTCAAAAGCATCAATTCTTCGGTGCTCAGCCTTATTCTTCTCAACTCAGTAGTCATCCATACATGACTACTGAAAAACCAATAGCTTTCATTATATGGACATTTGTTGGCAAAGTAATGTCTCTGCTTTTTAATATGCTGTCTATGTTGGTCACAGCTTTTCTTCCAAGGAGCAAGTGTCTTTTAATTTCATGGCTACAGTCACCATCTGCAGTGATTTTGGAGCCCCCAAAATAAAGTCTGCCACTATTTTCATTGTTTCCCCATCTATTTGCCATGAAGTTATGAGACTGTGTGCCATGATCTTCATTTTCTGAATGTTAAGTTTTAAGCTAACTTTTTCACTCTCCTCTTTCACTTTCATCAAGAGGCTCTTTAGTTCTTTGCTTTCTGCCATAAGTATGGTATATTCTGCCTAACTGAGGTTATTGATATTTCTCCCAACAGTCTTGATTTTAGCTTGCACTTCATCCAGCCCAGCATTTCGCATAATGTACATGGCATGTAAGTTAAATAAGTAAGGTGACAATATATAGCCCTGACATACTCCTTTCCTAACTTGGAACCAGTCCATTGTTCTATATTCGGTTCTAAATGTTGCTTCTTGACTTGCATACAGATTTATCAGGAGGCAGGTAAGGTGGTGTTGTATTTCCACCTAATTAAGGATTTTCCACAGTTTGTTCTGATCCACATAGTCAAAGGCTCTAGTGTACTCACTGAAGCAGAAGTAGATTTTTTTTTTTAATGGAATGTTTTTGCTTTTTCTATGATCCTGTGGTTAGGGCAATTTGATCTCTGTTTCCTCTGCCTTTTTCTACATCCATCTTGAACATTTGCAAGTTCTAGGTTCATGTACTGTTGAAGACTAGCTTGCAGAATTTTCAGCATTACTTTCCTAGTGTGTGAGATGATTACAATTGTGCGGTAATTTGAACATTCTTTGGCATTGCCTGCCTTTGGGATTGGAATGAGAACTGACCTTTTTCAGTCCTGTGGCCACTGCTGAGTTTTCCAAATTTGCTGGCATATTGAGTCCAGCACTATAACAGCATCATCTTTTAGGATTTGAAATAGTTCAGCTGAAATTCCGTCACCTCCATTAGCTTTGTTTGTAGTGACGCTTCGTAAGGCCCACTTGACTTCAGACTCCAAGGTGTCTGATTCTTGGTGAGTGATCACACCATCGTGGGTTATTAAGATCTTTTTTGTACAGTTATTCTGTGTTTTCTTTCTACCTTTTCTTAATATCTTCTGCTTCTGTTAGGTCCTTACAATTCCTGTCCTTTATCGTGCCCATCTTTGCATGAAATGTTCCCTTGGTATCTTTAATCTTCTTGAAGTCTTTAGTCTTTCCCATTCTATTGCTTTCCTCTAATTCTTTGCACTGATCACTGAGGAAGGCTTTCTTATCTCTCTTTGCTAGTCTTTGGAACTCTGCATTCAGATGAATATATCTCTCCTTTTCTCCTTTGCTTCTCTTCTTTTCTCAGCTATTTTTAAGGTCTTCTGAGACAATCATTTTGTCTTTTTGCATTTAGCTTTCTTCAGAATGGAGAAGGAAATGGCAATGGAAAAGGAAATGGCAACCCACTCCAGTATTCTTGTCTGGAAAATCCCATGGACAGAGGAGCTTGGTGAGCTACAGTCCATGGGTCACAAAGAGTTGGACATGACTGAGCGACTTCACTTTCTTCTGAATAGTTATGATTATGTTTCCTTTGCAATGTCACAAACTTATGACCATAGTTCTTCAGTCACTCTATTTGATCTAATTCCTTGAATCTATTTCTCACTTCCACTGTATAATCTTAAGGAATTTTATTTAGATCATACATGAATGGTCTAGTGGTTTGCCTTACTTTCTTCAATTTAAGTCTGAATTTGGCAATAACGAGTTCATGATCTGAGCCATAGTCAGCTCCTGGTCTTGTGTTTACTGATGGTATAGATCTTCTCCATCTTTGGCTGCAAAGAATATAGTCAATCTGATTTTGATGTTGACCATCTGGTGATGTCCATGTGTAGAGTCTTCTCTTGTGTTGTTGGAAGAGGGTGTTTGCTATGACCAGTACATTCTCTTGGCAAAACTTTGTTGCCTTTGCCCTGCTTCATTTTGTACTCTGAGTCCAAACCTGCCTGTACTCCAGGTATCTCTTGACTTCCTACTTTTTGAATTCTAGTCTCCCATGATGAAAAGGACATTCTTTTTTGGTGTTAGTTCAAGCTTGAGTTCCATGATAATTTTAGTTTTCCAATCTGTAATGCTGGATTAACACACAATGATATTATCTCCTTTCTCAACTCGTTGAATTAATAACTTGTCCAATACTCAGCTTTATTCTAAGTGTGCTCTTTACAAAACCCAGAACTATCTATTGTTTGTTTCAATTTACCTGTTTCAGGTGTGACGCTTCAGAAATTGTCTCTCATCCACCATGACCTATTTTTGACTGTAGCGATAAGACTAAAGACTGTCCTTAGCAATAATTTACTGAGAATGTTCTATGTGCCAAACACCATGCTAGATACTGAAAATATAGGGCAAACATGACCCACACAGTTCCTGAGCAATTATAATTTAGAGAAAGATACTGATAGGTTCCCAGGAAAGTGTAATGTTGTCGAGAATTGCACCTGATATAGATGATACAGGGAGTAGAAACATATAGAAAAAAGTATTTAACTAAACCACTGAGAAGGTGGATGAAGAAATCTTGGCAGTTATGAAAGCTACCTAGTGGAAATGACATCTAAGTGAGGCCTGAAGTATGAATAGTAATTAGCCAGATGGAATAAGTCATAAAAAATACATCTACATAGGAAATAATATGCCTGAATGTCTGAAAGTAATAGGAAACATGAGATGTTAGAGGAACTGAATATAATTTTATGTGCTATAGCATTGCGTGTGTGTTTATGTGTGTGTGCATGTATAAAGCCTACCCAGGGAAATACAAAGGTAAATGGAGGCCAAATCAAAGTATTTGTTTATAAAAGTCACCTTTTGACATTGAAGCAAAATGTCCAATTGCTCACTTTATGGTACACTTCACAAATCTTTCTTCCAGAAATCATAACTACCACATTGAGTCTTGGTCCTTAATCCCAGGATTCTAAGAGACCCCTGTTCTCACTTTCTACAGAAGAGAAAGCTTGAAAAAGTGAACACTGTAATGTTTATGTAAAAAGAAAGTAAAGCAGAAAATTGGCAAGTACTCTCAGTTAATAGTATCTGCTCCCTGTGTATTACTAACATGATTTCTCTGAGCAGCAGATATTAAGGAATAAAAATATATCTTTTCAGGGTTTACTATGAAGTCAAATCATAGATTCAATTTCCAACAAGTTCAAGAATGTTCTGCTTAGCAAAATTAATTATAGCAAAACATATGTCCATTATACATTAGAAATCATATATATGGCATCTGTTGTTGACTTATTTACTAGAAAATCACCTTCATTTACTATTACACTGTGAGTTGAGTTATAGAACTAAATAAATGTTTAAACTTCTCTTCTGGGCTTCCTTTATAAACTGTTGTCTGAATGAGCCTTGTTTTTGGTGGGAATAGTCAGTCTTATCTGTTTAGATCTACTTATTTCTAAGATGACTAACTCATTTTGAATTGATATATTCAAATAAATAAATTTTCTTCTTTTTCACGATCCTGAAAAAATCACATTTTAAAAATCTTTCATTGATTTCTAACATTCTGGAAAATGGTCAAATTATTTTAAGTGTTTGTTTTGAGTTACTGCTGTTTTTTGAGAACAATAGACTAGTTAGTAAAATTCTTAAAAAGGTAACACTACTTTTCAAGGAGCAGTATAACTATTCAGTTCTATAATTTACTGTAGAAGCATACATTGTTGGTTAAGTAAAGTTTACATATAGTGTATTTAATTAGTCCCCCAGACAAATTCAAGGTGTGGATTTTACTGATATAAATTTATTTTACTTAACTCTACATGATTGTTAGGGTCTTAAATATTAGTTAGTGCATTTTTAAACACTGTGTTGAGGTAGTGTTTAAGTAATATTGGTGGTTAAAATGAAAGATTTTTTTTTTAATTTTTCAAAATTTTTAGCTTCTGAAATACAGAAATACGTAGTGAATATTAAAAAAAATCCAAACCCTGTTGAAGCCCATCAACTAATGCACCCCTCCTGAAAACCAGTAATAATTCATGGCCAATGAAGACCTATCTTTTGTAGTTGCCCTCCCTCCTGTGATTTTTTATTTCTTATATTCTCTTCATTGGGATAGCTTTTACTCAGAAGGAAAAAAAAAAAATCTGTTCTCTAAGACAGTGCTCAGTATTTTAAGTCTTCTCCCTGAAGATTTACAAATACGCATGGTTTTAGAAAGAGATCAGAGATCACTTCCCAAAGTACTCACCGGAGCAATAATTTAAGTAAAACGCGTTCCTCCTCTATAATGGCTGGGAGGCAGTGTACTGTGGTAGGAAAACACTAGGCTAGTTGTCAAGGGACAAGAGATCTTATTTCAGGTCAAAAATAATAGAGTTTGCTTCTTTGCCTCAATACTTTTTTCCTGTCTTTATCCTCCTCATGGGATTTATTGGTGGAGGAGAATATTTCTAGCTGGTCAAAACAGATTCAAAAAGTTTAGTAGAAATATCTGCAAGTATTATAGTTTCCATATAGGTAAACTTGAACAAATAGATGCTGAAAGTTTTAATCTTGTCCTGATTAATTTTGAGGTGTTCAGGATAACTGTTTTTTACTGCTCTGAGGCATTCATTACAAGGTCAGCTTTTCTAGTCTAAATCCCTCACAGACATATGAGGGATGTGGTTGACAATTGAACTAAGTACTTTTATTTGTAAATGATTAAAATATATTCTTTTTAAGTTAAATAAAGAAGAGATTTACTGAAGTGACATTTTAAAAATCGCTCAACTGATGGTTGAGGGGCAAGCTCAGAAAATGGACAAAAGTACAGAAACACAAAAGTCTTGTCACAAAACCATTCCACTGAGGAAACCTGTGTGACTAAGAGAGACTAAAAGTTCAGACTGCACAACTGTCACTACTTTCCCTATAAAACGGTTGTTGCGGCTACCACTGCTTCATCTGCCTCAACTCATTCTTTCTACTTATCTCATCACTAGCTCCCAATTTGGAGTCCGGTCAGATACAGGTGAGTATTAGAGTCTCAGTGATGCTTGAAGGGCTTCTGCTGAAATTATGATGCCTAAAAACCATCAAGTCATGTGTTTCTCTCTCTAAAGTAGCAGTCCTGTTTGCCTGATTATCATCTGAAAATACATTTTGTCTTTAATTTTGAGCTGCTAGTGACACATTAGGCCCAAAGTACAAAGATATTGAAATGAAACAGTTTGTAAGTTACTGAACAGCATTTACATTATAGGCTGGTATATAATTTATAAAACTAATGTCCAAAAACATGTAAGTTCTATATAGAAATTTGTTATAGAATGTACAATAGGAATTATACATTGTTTTATATCAATAAAAGTAATAAGTCCATGAGCTGAAACATTCTTAGAAAATAGCATTTTTTCTTTTTCCATGTTGAATAGATAAGAATGTTACTTTGTCTTGCTCTCTTATCAATATCTGCCTTGATGACAAGCCATTTTAATATATTCTAGGGTTAAATATAAAAAGAGATGTATTACTATATAATCCTAACATTCACTTATATAGTAAAATACATAAGTATTTTCTAAAGTTAAAAAAAAGAAATATTTGAGCTTAACTCAAATTAACAGAAGATGAGCAGATGCAGAAATAAAACCACAGTAATAGAAAAAAAAACCCCTGATATTTTAAGAAATATTTGAGTTTAATGTCACATTAAATTTTAAGAAGATACAACTAGGAATTTCAAAAAATAAAATAAATTATTGGTATATAAAAGTGGTACTAATTTTTCTATATTCAAAATTGCAGTATCATAATTCATCTCTTATTTAACATTGACTAAGCTGAGAAAAAGGAAAATATCCTCCCATTTCAATAGAATACATGTCTTTGAGCTGGGCTTTGACAGATTGGATTCTATTTGTGTGTCAGAAATGATTTTATTTTGTGACCTTGAACAAGCTGCTTAGGTTCACTGTCTCATAATTTTCCATAAACATAATGAGTTTAGCATTACTTATTCCTCCATTCTGAAGATTGATTGAAGTGCTCTTTCAAAAAATGATGTATATTAATCTCATTAGTGTTATTTTTAATATTTCATGTCTTCTTCCTAGGATACTTGTGTGAAAATACTTCCACAAGACTTTCAAAGAAAGATCTACACTAATATCTGTGGTTATCATAAATGATAAGAATTGACTTTCACCGTGGAACTCATGTAATAAATAGTACAATCAATCACAAATGGTCTATTCAGAAATTTTGCTCATTAAATTAAACAGTTCATTTCCCAAATTTTATGCTTCATAGAAATTGCTTTTCTGCCTAATCAATCCTGTCAACTGAACAATTATCTTACCCATGGATATTCTAGATGTTTATCTGTCATGAGCTTTAGGTTTCCTTCTGTAGATTAAATATTGTAGTAAAAAAATGTATATTTCTGCAATCATACTTCTTTATAAAGAATCATTAAGAGTAACCACTTGTCCACTTAATTGTTTGGAGAACTTTCAATAAAGCAACTTACTTAATGTTATTTTCCTTTACAAAATAATATAATATTGCTTAATTAATATTATAGTATCAGTCTTAGTATACATTTCATAACATTTAACATTTTGAAAGATATGTGGCCCTTAGAAAGGGTGAGGCCAAAAGTTATCAACACTGAAGTTTGATGTTGGCAATGGGGACACCTCTATGCTCACTGATTATTACTTAAATTTAAAACATTAATAGGTTAACAACGTTTATTTTTTCAGGACTCTTGACAATATTTATATACAAATTGTCTAACTTGTTCTAGTTGGGAAAATGTTTCCTTTAAAATTTTTTTAGAATTTGAAGATTTCTTTACTTGTTAGATAGAGCCTGAAGTGAAATTCAGTTCTATTCTTGAATTCTGTATATCATTAACAGTATTTAATGGCACTCATTTAATGATTTTTTGGGGGAGAGGCTATTACTCAGGTTTATTTTACTAATGTGTAGCATATGATTGGAGAATCGATAAATAATAACTGCTTCAGTGGAGAATGATGGATATATTTATAGGTTTGCTTACAATTTACATGTTCTAGAGTCACTAAGAACCAACTTTCTTTCTTTACAATTTACCTCTATTATTCATATTTTAACATTCCTAGCATGGCTGACAATTAGCATACTAAAGCAGGAGTAAAATGAATCATCAGTCAGTTCAGTTCAGTCACTCAGTCATGTCTGACTCTTTGCGACCCCATGAATTGCAGCATGCCCGGCCTCCCTGTCCATCACCAACTCCTGGAGTTCACTCAGACTCACGTCCATCGAGTCAGTGATGCCATCCAGCCATCTCATCCTCTGTCATCCCCTTCTCCTCCTGCCCCCAATCCCTCCCAGCATCAGAGCCTTTTCCAATGAGTCAACTCTTTACATGAGGTGGCCAAAGTACTGGAATTTCAGCTTTAGCATCATTCCTTCCAAAGAACACCCAGGGCTGATCTCCTTCAGAATAGACTGGTTGGATCTCCTTGCAGTCCAAGGGACTCTCAAGAGTCTTCTTGAACACCACAGTTCAAAAGCATCAATTCTTCGGCGCTCAGCTTTCTTCACAGTCCAACTCTCACATCCATACATGACCACTGGAAAAACCATAGTGTTGAGTAGACAGATCTTTGTTGGCAAAGTACTGTCTCTGCTTTTCAATATACTATCTAGGTTAGTCATAACTTTCCTTCCAAGGAGTAACCTTTTTTAAAAAATTAAAAATATCCACAACAGAATAAATTATCAATCACCACCCCGTCTCAAATTTTGGATATTTCTATTTCATGAGCAACTACTCTATCCTAGACATTTTATTTAAAAAATTATTTTATTTAATCCTCAAAACAGCCAAGTATATTGTACAAAGAGCTTGTTTTGTTTGTTTGAGGAGAAGGAGGGAATTTGGCTAAATCACAAGTCACATAGCAAATAAGCGGCATAGATCAAATTAAACGTCAGAGCCATTTTGCTTCAAACTCAAGGCTACTTTCAATTCCCTCTATTATTGGAGATTGGTAATCAATGCAACTTTATCAAGTCATTCGTCTTTTAAAATCAGGAAAAACACAAGAGAGGATAACTAAAAGAGAGCAAAGGTGTATGCATAGACCTAAACCAGATTATAAAAACTTGCATGTCAGTCTTAACACATTGACTAGGACCTTAGAGCTGAACTGAACTGAAAGTCTGACCAGCATGTACAGTCCAAAAGTCTAGAGGCTTTGCACTTCAGTGACTGCCAGTGTGCATCCACATAAACAAGAGGGTAAAGAAAAGTGAGCAGTGTGTCCTGAATTTATAAATCAGGGAAAATTACCCAGTGAACTGCCTAGCAACTCCTATCTCATTTCCTATTCAAATAACATTAAAATGAACAGTAAGAGAAACCTCATGTGTATGTGTGAAAAATAAGATATATCATATTGGTTCAAAGCATGGTCATTGGAGATACAAGTTACTGGACCACTAATTGAATCCCATTGTGTCGCAGTATTTACTCTTTTACAAAATGAGGATAATATTAATAAAAAAATTTGGAAGTGGCAAATACTAAATTAATTGTAGTTTTTTTTTTTCTCTTTTTGTCTTAACGCTCCTAACTTCTCCTTATGAGTTAAAAGTAAGTGACATGTACAGTCCTAAAATATGTGTAAGGAATGAGTGGGAAGGATATAGATGACTAGGTGATGGTAAAAGAGTTTATGGATTTACTTTTGCTAAATAACAATCATGGTTAGCACCAGCAGGAAAGAGAACTCCTTCTTATTTCTTGACTTCCAACAATAATAATATTTATGGCAGAGTTGTTCGGGGTTAAATGAGTAATGTAAAGTGTTGAACAATATTAATATTACTATTTTAATCATCATATTATTAACATTAAGACATACACTATAGGGTTATTTGGAAATTCAAAGAGATAATATTAATAAATCTCTTAGCCTAGTGCCAAATAATAATTATATTAATAATAAGTTATTTCTGACATATATACACAGTCAGACTAACAATGTCTCAACACACACCAGTTCCTCTGTGTTTAACTTTTTCATGTCTTCAAATCAGTAGACTGTTATTGATTGGTTTCAAAACTTACCCAATATTTCATGAAGTACTATCTGATAATTATGTTATGAGAGTAAAATAAAGAAAATATATTTATCTAACATTTAGCAAAATGGCCCCAAAGTCTCCAAATTGGGAACATGTAGTTTATATGGACATAAAATTTTCAAGTGAAATTGAATTTTTCCTTTTCTAATGGTGCTAGCATTAGTATCAGCTTCCAAAGTTCAAACTGGTGCTTGTTCTCAGTTGTAGCTTCCAGGCTGGGTCTCTGTTGCCTTCTTGCACATTTCTTCCCTGAAAATCCTCTGAGGAGAGTAAGAGATCATGATACTTCAACATAGATAGCTTCAACTCTGGCAAGATTTATTTCCCAAATCGCAGTGAAATAGCATTACTAAAAATTTCATTTTAAAACACTCCATATAAACCCCTGAGGAGTGAGTTTTAAACAGGAGAGCAAAAATAAACAAATGGGACCTAAATTAAAATTAAAGACTTTTGCATTTCAAAGGAAACCAATAATAAAATGAAAGACATAATAAATGGGAGAAAATAATTGCAAATGATATAACTGATATAAATAACTCATGCAACTAAATATCAAAAAACAAGCTGATTAAAAGTTGGGCAGATAGCCTGAATAGACATTTTCCCAAAGAAGATATATAGATGACTAACAAACAAATGAAAATATGCCCAACATTATTAATCACCAGAGAAATACAAATCAAATTCACAACGAGATATCACCTCATACTTGTCAGAATAGCTATCATCAAAATATCTAGGACTTTTCATGTGGTCCAGTGGTTAAGAATCTTTCTGCTAATGTCAGGGACATGAGTTTGATCACTGGCCCAGGATCACTTGCTGCTGAGCAACTAATCCCAGGGACCACAACTACTAAGAGCCTATGAACCACAACTACCGAAGTCCACACACCCTAGAGCCTGTGCTCAGTATCAAGAAAAGCCAGCACAATGAGAAGCCTGCATATTGCAACTGGAGAAATCCCATGTGCAGCAACAAAGACCCACTGCACCCCAAAATAAATAAATGAATAAATATTTTTTAAAAATTCTATAAATAAGAAATGTTGGAGAGGATGTGAAGAAAAGGGAACTCTTGTACAGTGTCGGCAAGAATGTAAAGGTTCAGCCACTATGGAAAACGCTATGAAGGTTACTCCAAAAATTAAAAATAGAATTATCATGTGATCCAAAAACTCTATTCCTGGGTATTAAGAAAAAATTACTAATTTGAAAAGATGCATGCACACCAATGATCATAGCAGCAGTATTTACACTAGCTAAGATATTGAAGCAACTCAGGTGTCCACCAACAGATAAATGGATAAAGAAGATGTGATACATATAATGGAAACTTATTCAGCCATGAAAAAGAATGAAATTCTGACATTTGCAACAACACATGGACGGAGGAGCCTGGTAGGCTGCGGTCCATGGGGTCGCAAAGAGTCGGACACGACTGAGTGACTTGTCTTTCATTTTCACTTTCCACTTTCATGCATTGGAGACGGAAATGGCAACCCACTTCAGTGTTCTTGCCTGGAGAATCCCAGGGACAGGGGAATCTGATGGGCTTACATTCATGGATCGCACAGAGTTGGACACAACTGACACGACTTAGCAGCAGCAGCAGCAGCAGATAGACCTAGAGAGTATTATGCTTAGTGAAATAAATCAGAGTAAGACAAATATTGTATGTTATTACTTATATGTGGAATCTAAAAAATGCAAAACAAATGGATGTATATAACAAAACATAAAAAGACTCACAGATGTAGAAAACAAACTAGTGGATACCAGTGGGGAAAGGGAAGGTGGGAGAGGCAAGATAGAGGTATGGGATGAAGAGATACAAACTAACACATATAAAATAGATAAGCAACAAGTGCAGCACAGGTACTGTACAGCAACAAGCAGAACAGTACAGCACCATTATTTTGTACTAACATTAAGTGGAATATAATCTACAAAATATTGAATCACTATGCCATAAACCTGAGACTAATAGGATATTGTCCATCAACTATACTTAAATAAATAAAGAGGATGGGAGTAAGTTGAAAGTATACCAACTACAACCTCCATGGGAACTATAGAGTTTACTGTCTGAATCTTCCTTCAAGAAGGGAAGTGCAGTCAGTTATTAGTTTCCAACTATAGTGCCTTCAAGATCCTCTTCAGTTTGAGCTGAGATTACACCATCCAGAGGCAGCCCCAGTCAGCACCTGAGAAAAACAGGGATCCCTCATGGGAAACTTTTACTTGGGATTTCCCCGTTGGGTTGGCCAACACTTCCTCAGATCTGCATCATGATCCAGATTATAGTCTGAAGCTCTCCCTGCCCAATTCTGCTTCTTCTAACATTCCCTATCAGATCTGCATCAAAGTCTAGAGGCTTTCTCTGCTTAACTCAGCTTCTTCCCCCTTTTACAATTTTCCCCTGCAATGATTTACAGTAAGTCACTTGTATTCCAAGTTCCTTCTCAAAGTCTGCTTCTGAGAGGACCAGTCAACATACCTTCTCTGTCCAGTCATTATTCCAAGGGTTTAACACTCAGTTCTTATCCCCACACTCAAAGGCAATGCTGTTTTGACCCCATTTATTACAGGGGCTTCCCTGTAATTTATTATAGGGGCTTCCCTGGTGGCTCAGACAGTAAAGAGTCTCCCTGGAGACTGAAGGAGACCTGAAGGAGACCCAGGTTTGATCCCTGGGTCAAGAAGACCCTCTAGAGAAGGAACTAGCAACCCATTCTAGTGTTCTTGCCTGGAAAATCCCATGGGTTGCAGAGCCTGGCAGGCTACAGTCCATGGGGTCGCAAAGAGTCGGACATGACTGAGTGACTTGACTTTCATTTATTACTAAGGTGCTTTTCTGCTCACTGTTCTCCAGGCAAGCAAGCCCCATTGGCTTTTCTTCAAACAATCAAAGACATTCCTGCTGCAGAACTTCACCTTCCCCCTGATTGGAAAGCTCTTATACTCTTAGCTAAGATTTGCATCATATGGTGCCTTGCTATCATCAGGTCTCTGATTAAATATCACATTCTTTAGTTTTGTCTGGATCATTTTTTTAAAAAACATACTCCTTCACTCCATCATCAATAAATTTATTTCTTTAGTCTTAATAACATTATTAGCATTTAAAATGTTATTACTAACATGTTTGTTTATTGAATGTCTTGCTCCCAAGAGATTAGCCTTTGCTCTTTTGTCTATCACTGCCTTTCTAGAATTTTGGAGAATGTTTGACAGAAGCAAGTTAGGTAAGTCATATTTACTAATTTAATAACTAAGTGAATTATTTTCAGTTTTGAGACTTAATTTCAATAACAACAACAAAAACTATGTGTCTTAGAGAAGCTGTATAATGTCTCTAAGGTAAGGTGGTTTTTCTATTTACTAAGAACAGTTATAACTACCTCACAGCAATTTATAAGCATTACATAAAATAAAATGAAAGTGAAATATATTTGATGCTCAGTAGGCCCTCAAAGTAGGGAAAACCACTAGGGCATTCAGGCATGGTGTAATTCAAATCTTTATGATTATACAGTGGAAGTGGCAAATATAGATTCAAGGGATTAGATCTGATAGACAGAATGTCTGAAGAACAATTGATGCAGCTTTGTAACATTACATGATTCAGTGACTAGAACCATCCCCCCCCAAAAGAAATGCATGAAGACAAAATGGTATTCTGAGAGGGCCTCCCAAATAGCTGGGAAAAGAAAATAAATGAAAAGCAAAGGAAAAAGGGAAAGAATGAAGAGTTTCAAGGAATATCAAGGAGAGATAAGAAAGCCTTCTTAAGTGAACAATGCAAAAAAATAGAGGAAAACGATAGAATGGGGAAGACTAGAGATCACTTCAAGAAAATTAGAGATATCAAGATAATATTTCTTGCAAAGATGGGTACAATAAAGGGCAGAAAACAAAAGGACCTAACACAAGCAGAAGAGATTAAGAAGAGGTGGCAAGAATACACAGAAGAACTGTACAAAAAAGGTATTAATGACCCAGATAACCATGATGGTGTAGTCACTCATCCAGAACCAGACATCCTGGAGTGTGAAGTCAAATGGGGCTTAGGAGGCATCACTACAAACAAAGCTAGTGGAGATGATGGAATTCAGGCGGAGCTATTTGAAATCCTAAAAGATGATCCTGCTAAAGTGCTACACCATATGCCAGCAGCCTAGGAAAACTCAGCAGTGGCCACAGGACTTGAAAAGGTCAGTACACATTCCAATCCAAAATAAAGGCAATGACAGAGACTGCTCAAACTACTGTACAATAGCGCTCATTTCACATACCTGCAAGGCAATGCTCAAAATCCTTCAAGATAGGCTTCAACAATACATGAACCAACTTTCAGAAGTACAATCTGGGTTTAGAAAAGGCAAAGAAACAAGATATCAAATTGCCAACATCTGTTGAATCATAGAAAAAGCAAGAGAGTTTCAGAAAAACACTTAACTCTGCTTCATTGACTATGTGATTATATTCTTTGCAGCCAAAGATGGACAAGCTCTATACAGTGAACAAAAACAAGACCAGGAGCTGACTGTGGCTCAGATCATGAACTCTTTATTATCAAATTCAGACTCAAATTGAAGAAAGTAGGGAAAACCACTAGACCATTCAGGTATGACCTAAATCAAATTCCTTATGATTATACAGTGGAAGTGAGAAATAGATTTAAGGGCCTAGATCTGATAGATAGAGTGCCTGATGAACTATGAAATGAGTTTTGTGACATTGTACAGGAGATAGGAATCAAGACCATCCCCATGGAAAGGCAATGCAAAAAAGCAAAATGGCTGTCTGGGGAGGCCTTACAAATAGCTGTGAAAAGAAGAGAGGTGAAAAGCAAAGGAGAAAAGGAAAGATATAAGCATCTGAATGCAGAGTTCCAGAGAATAGCAAGAAGAGATAAGAAAGCCTTCTTCAGCGATCAATGCAAAGAAATAGAGGAAAAGAACAGAATGGAAAAGACTAGAGATCTCTTCAAGAAAATTAGAGATACCAAGGGAACATTTCATGCAAAGATGGGCTCGATGAAGGACAGAAATGGTATGGACCTAACAGAAGCAGAGGATATTAAGAAGAGGTGGCAAGAATACACAGAAATGTACAAAAAGATCTTCACAACCCAGATAATCATGATGGTGTGATCACTAATCTAGAGCCAGACATCCTGGAACGTGAAGTCAAGTGGGTCTTAGAAAGCATCACTACGAACAAAGCTAGTGGAGGTGATGGCATTTCAGTTGAGCTGTTTCGAATCCTGACAGATGATGCTGTGAAAGTGCTGCACTCAATATGCCAGCACAGTTGGAAAACTCAGCAGTGGCTGCAGGACTGGAAAAGGTCAGTTTTCATTCCAATCCCAAAGAAAGGCAATGCCAAAGAATATTCAAACTACCGCACAATTGCACTCATCTCACATGCTAGCAAAGTAATGCTCAAAATTCTGCAAGCCAGGCTTCAGCAATATGTGAATCGTGAACTTCCTAATGTTCAAGCTGGTTTTAGAAAAGGCAGAGGAACCAGAGATCAAATTGCCAACATCTGCTGGATCATGGAAAAGGCAAGAGAGTTCCAGAAAAACATCTATTTCTGCTCTATTGACTAAGCCAAAGGCTTTGACTGTGTGGATCCCAATAAATTGTGGAAAATTCTGAAAGAGATGGGAATACCAGACCACCTGACATGCCTCTTGAGAAATCTGTATGCAGGTCAGGAAGCAACAGTTAGAACTGGACATGGAACAACAGACTGGTTCCAAATAGGAAAAGGAGTACATCAAGGCTGTTTATTGTCACCCTGCTTATTTAACTTCTATGCAGAGTACATCATGAGAAGCGCTGGACTGGAAGAAACACAAGCTGGAATCAAGATTGCCGGGAGAAATATCAATAACCTCAGATATGCGGATGACACCACCCTTATGGCAGAAAGGGAAGAGGAACTAAAAATCCTCTTGACGAAAGTGAAAGTGAAGAGTGAAAAAGTTTGCTTAAAGCTCCACATTCAGAAAACGAAGATCACGGCAACTGGTCTCATCACTTCATGGGAAATAGATGGGGAAACACTAGAAACAGTGTCAGACTTTATTTTTTGGGGCTCAAAATCACTGCAGGTGATGACTGCAGCCATGAGATTAAAAGACGCTTACTCCTTGGAAGAAAAGTTATGACCAACCTAGATAGTATATTCAAAAGCAGAGACATTACTTTGCCGACTAAGGTCCGTCTAGTCAAGGCTATGGTTTTTCCTATGGTCATGTATGGATGTGAGAGTTGTACTGTGAAGAAGGCTGAGCACTGAAGAATTGATGCTTTTGAACTGTGGTATTAGAGAAGACTCTTGAGAGTCCCTTGGACTGCAAGGAGATCCAACCAGTCCATTCTGAAGGAGATCAGCCCTGGGATTTCTTTGGAAGGAATAATGCTAAAGCTGAAACTCCAGTACATTGGGCACCTCATGCAAAGAGTTGACTCATTGGAAAAGACCCTGATGCTGGTAGGGATTGGGGGCAGGAGAAGAAGGGGACGACAGAGGATGAGATGACTGGATGGCATCACTGACTCGATGGATGTGAATCTGAGTGAACTCCGGGAGTTGGTGATGGACAGGGAGGCCTGGTGTGCCGCGGTTCATGGGGTTGCAAAGAGTCAGACACGACTGAGCATCTGAACTGAACTGAACTGAAAGCTTTTGACTGTGTGTGTCACAAAAAACTGTAGTAAATTCTTCAAAGATGGGAATATCAGACCACCTTACCTGCCTCATGAGAAACCTATATGCAGGTGAAAAAGGAATAGTTAGAACTAGACATGGAAAAATAGACTAGTTCTAAATTAGGAAAGGAGTAGGTCAAGGCATTATATTGTCACACTGCTTATTTAACTCTTATGCAGAGTACGTCATATGAAATGCTGGGATGGATGAAGCACAAGCTGGAATCAAGATTGCTGAGAGCAATATCAACAATCACGGATATGTAGATAACATCACCCTAATGGCCGAAAGTGAAGAGAACTAAAGATTGTGAAAGAGCAGAATGAAAAGTTGGCTTAAAACTCAACAGTCAAGAAACTAAGATCATGGCATCAGGTCTTATCAATTTATGGCAAACAGATAGGGAAACAGTGACAGACTTTATTTAATTTGGCTCCAAAATCTCTGCAGATGGTGATTGCAGCCATGAAATTAAAAAGACACTTGCTCCTTGGAAGAAAACTATGACAAAGCTAGACAGCATATTAGAAAGCAGAGACATCATTTTGCTGACAAACGTCAATCTAGTTAAAGCTATGGTTTTTCTAGTAGTCATATAAGGATGTGAGATTTGGACCATAAAGAAGGCTGAGTGGTGAAGAATTGAGGCTTTTGAACTGTGGTGCTGAAGAAGACTCTTGAGAGTCCCTTGGGATGCAAGGAGATCCAACCAGTCCATCCTAAAGGAGATCAGTCCAAGGTGTTCATTGGAAGGACTGATGTTTGGAGCTGAAACTCCAATACTTTGGCCACCTGATGCAAAGGTCTGACTCATTTGATAAGACTCTGATGCTGGAAAAGATTGAGGGCAAGAGGAGAATGGGACAACAGAGGATGAGATGGTTGGATGGCATCACTGACTCAAAGGACATGAGTTTGGGTGAACTCTGGGAGTTGGTGATGGACAGGGAGTCTTGGTGTGCTGAGTTCATGGGGTCAAAAAGAGTCAGACACAACTGAGCAACTGAACTGAACTGAACTGAAGGCACAGTGGTGACTAGAGATTATTTACCCACAAAATGGAAAAGGCAGTAGATAGTACAAATGACTGTTGAATTCTGTTAAACTCTAAGTTCATTTCACTTTGAACAGCTAGTGGTCACTAGGCAGAATGGAATTTAAAGTGATGACCTAGAAATCAGGGGTAGTGTATAACCTGATACACATCTCTTGAGCCTTCCAGTCTGCCAAGAATTTTTAAAAACTCCTTTGATTTTGAAGCTACTATGTCATTAAATATCATTTTGTAAATTGCAGAGAAAAATAATATACTGTATATATGCCTAAAAATTTTAAATGTCACTGTAACTACTAGAGAGAGCAATAGTAATTTAGCAAAATCTGACTGCATTTTTTCAAGTCTGGGTATCAGACAGAGAGAAGTTGAAGAGAGAAAATGATTTATTTGTGTCTTCCCTAAAATTAGAATTTTCCTCTTCCCATATCATATTCTGATACTTCTACCATTCTACTTTACAATGCATATCATCATGTTTTATTACCCATTTAACACATAAGTAATTGTATGATGATGATAATGATACTGTGGCTTTCCCTCTCTTTTCTCAGGGAGCTCTGCAGATAAATTATTAGCGATCGATTCCTGTTGAAGTGAATAGATGGCCTAGTTTTGCTGCAATATTCAAGTTCTTTTCCCTTGCAGTCAATTCCCAGTGTCCCAGTGATTTATCTACCTTTGCTAAATTTCGTGTTCATGTTCTCTTTACCAGTGGCATGGAATTTTAATTAGCTTTTGATAAAATGTATTACGGTACTTTCTAAACTAGGCATGGAGAAAACTTACATTTTTTCTACCTCTATATGTCAAGATTTCTGCAAACTAGTAGAAGCTAAAAGGCATTAATAGTTTGTGCATTTTTAACTAAAGATATATTGGGCTCAATGTGTGATAATCCCTTGGTAATATCCTGTGAAATCCTAAGTTCCATTAGGTTTCTCAGTGTAACACAATGTGCCGAGGAACACACAAATATCTGTTTATCACTGATTTTGTCATTTTATTTAAAAATAATTTGAAAGAGAAAATTTTGCAAAAAATTGTAAGAAATAACTGAATATTTTCTGCAGATGTATTTATTTTTAACACTTTCCCACAAGCGTTATAATCCTCTTTATAAAACCCATAATACTTCACATGCATTTCCTAAAACCAAAGTTGTTCAATTACATATACAGCAATGTCTTATATTTTCTTTAGTGCCATTAAAAATACAACTATTAATTTTTTTAACATTTTTTTGTGGACCATTTATAAAGTCTTTATCTAATTTATTACAATATTTTTTCTATCTTTTTTCTTTTTTTTTGGCCATAGGTTATGGGATCTTAGCTCCCTGACCAGGGATCAATCGAACCTAGATACCCTGCATTGGAAGGTGAAGTCTTAACCACTGGACCTCCAGGGAAGTCCCACAGCTAATAGTTTTATAGAATATTCATGAGCTTTCGTTTTGCTGATGTTTCTCTATGAGTAGATTCAAGTTGTGCATTTGGGGCTTGAACACTACATAAATAATGTATCTTTTTCAGAGTCTTACATCTGGTAGCATATAATCTTTATCTCTTATTCAAGATGTTAATTTTGATTGCTTGGTGTATTAATTATCTATTGTTGTAGAACAATGCATGCATGCTGAGTTGCTTCAGTGCAACCTTATGGACTGTAGCCTGCCAGGCTCCTCTCTCCATGGGATTCTCTAGGCAAGAATAGTGGAGGGGGCTGCCATGGCTTGCTCCAGGGGATCTTCCCAACCCAGAGTTTGAACCCAGGTCTCTTACATCTCCTGCATTGGCAGGCAAGTTCTTTACCACTAGTGCCACCTGGGAAACCCCATCGTAGAACAGTAGGGCCATAAAATTAACATCTTAAAGTACATGCATTTATGGTATGACAGTTACATTGGATCTGCAATTTAGACTCAACAGGTCTTTTGCTTCAGAATCTTTGCTGTAATCAAGATGTCAATTGAGGCTGTGATATCATTTCAGAGATCAACTGCAAAAAGATCCCCTTCAAATCTCACCTGGTTATTAGCAGAATTCAGAACCTTGCAGGGCACAGGATTGAGGGCCTCAATTTCTTGCTAGCTATTAGTTTGAGGCTTCCTTCAATTCCAGAGAGCTCTCAATAGGCAGTTTACAGAAGCATCTTAATCAAAGTCAGCAGGGGAAAGAGTTTACTTGCAAGATGAATTATAGCCTTATCCAAGTTTCTCTTATAGGTGATATCCCATAATTGTTTTTGTGTTCTATTGATTTGAATAGCAGTTTCTGTACACATCCTAACAAATATGTTTAGACACACCATGACTACCAGGAGAAGAGAATAATGGGTAGCCATTTAAGAATCTGTCCAATACTGTAAGATTTGTTGTGGTAGTTTTTGATTCCTTCATCACTTAAGCATTTTTCCTTTTGTCATTAATGAATTTATGAGGTGGGCTATCAGACACTGTATAAATAACACATTCTACATCAATTCCTCTAATCTATGGTTTTAATCAAATAAAGAGTCCAAAACTCAGTACTTGATGCAATCTCAAAAAGGTTAGAATGATCTCTGTTCATTTCCAACGCAAACCATTCAATATCACAGTAATCCAATTCTATGTGCCAAGCAGTAACGCTAAAGAAGCTGAAACTGAACAGTGCTATGAAGACCAATAAGACATTCTAGAACTAACACCCAAAAAAGATGTTCTTTTTTGAGACTGGAATGCAAAAGTAGGAATTCAAGAGACATCTGGAGTAACAGGCAAATTGGACCTTGGAGAACAAAATGAAGCAGAGAAAAGGCTAATAGAATTTTGCCAAGAGAACACACTGGTCATAGCAAACACCTATCTCCCAACAACACAAGAGAACACTCTACACATGGACATCACCAGATGGTCAATACTAAAATCAGATTTATTATACTCTTTGCAGCCAATGATGAAAAAGCTCTATACAGTCAGCAAAACAAGATGGGGAGCTGACTGTGGCTCAGATCATGAACTCCTTATTGCAAATTTCAGACTTAAATTGAAGAAAGTAGGGAAAATCACTAGACCATTCAGCTATTATCTAAATCAAATCCCTTATGACAATATAGTGGAAGTGACAAATAGATTCAAGGTATTAGATTTGATAGACAGAGTGCCTGAAGAACTATGTACTGAGCTTTGTGACACTGTACAGGAGGCAGTGATCAAGACCATCCCCAAGAAAAAGAAATGCAAAAAGGCAAAATGGTTGTCTGAAGAGGCCTTACAAATAGCTGAGAAAAGAAAAGAAGCTAAAGGCCACAGAGAAAAGGAAAGATAGAAGTTCCAAAGAATAGCAAGGAGAAATAAGAAAGTCTTCCTCAGTGATCAATGCAAAGAAATAGAGGAAAACAATAGAATGGGAAAAAACTAGAGATCTCTTCAAGAAAATTAGAGATACCAAGGGAACGTTTCATGCAAAGATGGCACAATAAAGGACAGACATTGTAAGGACATAACAGAAGCAGAAGATATAAAGAAGAGGTGGCAAGAATACACAGAAGAACTATACAAAAAAGATCTTCATGACCCAGATAACCACGATGGTGTGATTACTGGACTAGAAACAGGGATCCTGGAATGCGAAGTCAAGTGGGTCTTAGGAGGCATCACTACAAACAAAGCTAGTGGAGATGATGGAATTCCAGTTGATCTATTTCAACTCCTAAAAGATGATGTTGAGAAAGTGCTGCAACTCAATATGGCAGCAAATTTGGAAAACTCAGCAGTGGCCACAGGACTGGAAAGGTCAGTTTTCATTCAAATTCCAAAAAAGGCAATGCCAAGAATCTTCAAACTACCTCACAATTGGACTCATCTCACATGCTATCAAAGTGATGCTCAAAATTCTCCAAGCCAGGCTTCAACAGTACCAGAATACAATTTACTACATTAATTCTAAAACAGTAATTTTCCAATTCACATACTATTCTACTTTTGTTAGCATTCTATTATTAGAAAGGGCTTTAATCACATACTTATATACAATCAATGTCTATTTAAATACAATAGACATTGTACATAAATAATATATATATAATATACAATATGAGTGTCTATTTATATACAATCTATGTCATTTTTCTGATTGCCTTTAATATTTTCTTTTTATCTCTGATTTTCAGCTATTTAATTATTATGTACTTTGCTGTGGTTTTCTTTACCCCAAATTTATTGTGATTTCTTGTATTGCTTTAGTCTGTCCATGTATATTTTCTTCACATTTGGAATAGTTTTACCATTAGTTTTCATTATTTCTTCTGTACCAATTTCTAGCTTCAATAGCTCAAATAGACTATGTGATATTGACGTACAGCTTACTGAGGCTTTGTCGATAGCTTTTAATTCTTTTGTTCTCTTATTATATTTGGAATATTTAAAAATTCATTGACATTTTCTACTGTTGTTTCAAACATACTATTCTATATATATGCATTAATATACAATATTTATTTTTCCCCGACTTACTTCACTCTATAAAACAGGCTCCAGATTCATCTACCTCACTACAACTTACTCAAAATAATTCCCTTTTATGGCTGAGTAATATTGCATAGTCACGTATGATTGTGAGAGCTAGACTGTAAAGAAGGCAGAGCACCAAAGAATTGATGCCTTCAGACTGTGGTGCTGGAGAATACTCCTGAAAGTCCGTTGGACAGCAAGGGGATAAAACCAGTCAGTCTAAAGGAAAATCAACCCTGAATATTCATTGGAAGGACTGATGCTGAAGCTGAAGCTCCAGTATTTTGGTCACCTGATGCAAAAAGTTAAGTCATTGGAAAAGTCCTTGATGCTGGGAAAGATTGAGGGCAAAAGGAGAAGAGAGCATCAGAGGGTGAGATAGCTGGATGGCATCACTGATGGCATGTTGGCATTACTGACATGAATTTGGGCAAAACTTGGGGAGAGGATGAGTGAAGGTAGGCCTGGCATGCTGCAGTCTATGGGGTCACAAAGAGTTGGACATGATTGTGTGACTGAACAATAACAATATTGCATTGAATAAATGTACCACCAGTTCTTTATGCATTCATCTGTCAGTGGATAGATTGTTTCCATATCCTGGCTATTGTAAATAATGCTGCAATGAATAACAGGGTGCATGTATATTTTAGCATGGTTTTCTCAGGGTATATGCCCAGTTGTGGGATTGTTGGTAAAGTACCCAGATTTATTTTTTAAAGAAATCTCCTTACTGTTCTCCATTGTGACTCTATCAATTCACATTCTCAACAGCAGTGCAAGAGGATTCCCTTTTTGCCACATTCTATCCAGCATTTTTTTTTTTTTTTTGCATTTCTTTTTAAGGGTGGCCATTCCCACTCCAGCACTCTTGGCTGGAAAATCACATGGATGGAAGAGCCTAGTAGGCTGCAGTCCAGGGATCACTAAGAGTCAGACACAACTGAGCATCTTCACTTTCATTTTTCACTTTAATGCATTGGAGAAGGAAATGGCAACCCACTCCAGTGTTCTTGCCTGGAGAATCCCAGGGACAGAGGAGCCCAGTGGGCTGCCGTCTATGGGGTCCACATAGTCAGACATGACTGAAGCAACTTAGCAGGAGCAGCAGCAGTAGCAGCAGCATTCTGACTGGTGTGAGGTGATACTTCATTGTAGTTTTGATTTGCATTTCTCTATTAATAGGCAATATTGAGCTTTTTTTTTTTATGTGATTATTAGCCATCTGTATGTCTTCTTTGGAGAAATGTCTGTGTAGGTCTTCTGCCCAATTTTGATTAGGTTGTTTGTTTTTCTGATATTGAGCTGCCTGAACATAAGCACTATTTTTAAGTTAGGCAGTATTAATACTATCTGTTCTTCAAAGATTTGTTGAATTCCCTTGTAAAATCTCGTACTAATACTTTCTAAATGGGATGGTCATTTAATGACCTTACTTGTTCGTCCATATATGTGCAAATTGGTCTCTTTAATCCTTTAATCTGTTATGATTGATTTTGTTAAATTGTATCTGGCTAGAGAATTATCTAGTTCATTTAGTTTGTTCTTCATATTTGTAGAGATATACCAGGTAGTAGGTAGAAATATAAGATTTTAAAAATTTCTTAAGGGTGGATATTTTCTATGTGTCATTTCTCATTTTCTATATCTGTGTTGTCTCCTTTTTTTAAAAGTTAGTTACTGATTTGTCAACTTTGTTCAAAGAACCATGATTTTATTTATTAATATGATCTATTGATTTTCTGTTTTCTACCAATTATTAATTTTTTACTGTGTTTTCTTTTGGATTGCATTGTTGATCTTTTCTAGGATTTTTAGTTAGGAATTTAAAACCACTGCTTAAAATAAATATGATGTGGATTCGATGTGTGTTAGTTTCATAATTATTTTTCAGAAATTCTCGATTTATTTTATTTTATTTTTTTTGCCCAGCATCATTTAACAAAAAGTTTTCTTTCTCATTTTTAATTAATTTAGATATTGCTTAATTATTTTTAATTTCTAGTTTATTCCATTGTCATCAGATGGTGTTGTTCTTAATTGTTCTACATTAAGGGATTTATTGATCATTTTGTGATGTAATATGCCATTTTTGGACTTCCCAGGTGGCACAGTGGTAAAGAATCTGCTTGCCAAATCAGAAGATGCACGTGATGCAGGTTCGATCCCTGGGTCAGAAAATCCCCTGGAGCAGAAAATGGCAACCTACTCCAGTATTCTTGCCTGGAAAATTCAATGAACAGAGGAGCTTGGTGGGCTAGAGTCCATAGGGTCATAAAAAGTTGGACATAATTGAGTGAAGGAGCACACACATGCCATTTTTAATGACTATGATACATCCTTCAGAAGAATATATCTATTTCTTATTATCACAGTATTAATTGATATATATCCCTAATATTTCCTTATCTTTATTCTTTCTTATTTTTTAACATCTTGATGTATCTTGCATTGAGAATCTTATGTTAAATTGTTTGGTATTTAATTACAAGAGTCTTTATTTTTCTTCTGCTGTCCTCTGTGCTTTCTGCTTCATATAGGTGGTTCTGGGTACATAGAAATCCATATGCTATATGTATATTGTGAATTTTGGCTCAATAGTTTTACCAAATTGTGTCTTACAGTGGATTGCTCTGGACCAATTTTCCCAAGTCCATGTGGACTTTTTTTATAAGAACATTTTTCTTATATTAAAATTTAAAGCATTATTCTGTTTCTTTATTTTTCTTCTTCAGATCACCCAATTATATATGTCTTCCATTTTAGTCACTTTTCATCTGATTCTTTAAGGATCTAATTTTTATTCTACTGGCCACTTTTCCTATTTCTTCAAAGTTCCTTACTAAATTGTCATTCAAATCTATACTCTCTTGGGCACTTTGTAATTTACTTTTCATTTTCATGATGAGATTGACTTCTAATAATTTTTCTCAAGTTCAGTCAAATCTCATTGTATTTCATGCTGTGTTTTTTAAAATTCAAATTGACTCTTAAGTTTTGAATTATTGACTCCATTTTTGTTTAATATTTGTTCATGTTTGCTTGAAGATTTGGAATAATGTATTATAATCATCTTTCATTTTGAAGTTCTTTTATTGTGATACATTTTTCTCATCTGATTTATACTCTCTCTATTTGCTTAATACAGTAGTTGGAATCAGTTCGTCTGACTTTTGCCTGTTTCTAGATATTCCATCCTGTTTTCTACCTCATCCTTTACCATTTCTCTGAGAAGCACCACACATCTCTTTATAGCTCTACTTCTCCTAGAAAAAATAAGGCCAAGAGTGCCACCACTGGTCTAGGTCTCTTTGAATCCATTTCTATGTTGCTAGTATTATGAACTACCAACTCCCAGATATGTGTTCAGCATTTGACTTTGATTTTAGACTCTATCTTTCTGTTGATGAGTTTTTCTGTGTTCTAACACCCCCCCCCCCTCTTTGCAATCTCCTCTCCCTCCTTCTAGAACCAGACAGCCTAGAATGCAAAGCAAAGTGGGCCTTAGAAAGCATCACTACAAACAAAGCTAGTGGAGGTGATGAAATTTCAGTTGACCTACTTCAAATACTAAAAGATGATGCTATGAAAATGCTGCACTCAGCATGCGAGAAAATTTGGAAAATGCACCAGTGGTCACAGGACTGGAAAAGATCACTTTTCATTCCAGTCCCAAAGAAAGGCAATGCTAAGAATGCTCAAACTAGCACACAATTGCACTCATCTCACACACTAGCAAAGTAATGCTCAAAATTCTCCAAGCTAGGCTTCAACAGTATGTGAACCATGAACATCCATATGTTCAAGCGGGATTTAGAAAAGGCAGAGGAATCAGAGATCAAATTGCCAACATCTGTTGGATCATCGAAAAAGCAAGAAACTTTCAGAAAAACATCCATTTCTGCTTTATTGGCTATGCCAAAGCCTTTGACTGTGTGGATCATAAAAAACTGTGGAAAATTCTGAAAGAGATGGGAATACCAGACCATCTGACTTGCCTCCTGAGAAATCTGTATGCAGGTCAAGAAGCAACAGTTAGAACTAGGCATGGAACAACAGACTGGTTTCAAATCAGGAAAGGAGTATGTCAAGGCAGTGTATTGTCACCCTGTTTATTTAACTTATATGAAATGTACATCATGAGAAATGCTGGGCTGGAAGAAGCACAAGCTGGAATCAAGATTGCTGGGAGAGCTGTCAATAACCTCAGATATGCAGATGACACCACCCTTATGGCAATGAAGAACTAAACAACCTCTTGAAAAAAGTGAAAGAGGAGACTATAAAAGTTGGCTTAAAACTCAACATTCATAAAACTAAGATCATGGTATCTGGTCCGATCACTTCATGGCAAATAGATGCGGAAACAATAGGAACGGTGAGATAATTTATTTTGGGGGGGGCTCCAAAATCACTGCAGATAGTGACTGCAGCCATGAAATTAAATATGCTCAATCATGCTGTGTAACCATATCATTCTCTGCTGAACACTTCTCCTTTTCCCAAGATTTCAATTTACAGATTTTTCCCCCAGTTTTTCTATATATGTGCCTTGAGCAAGCTACTTAAATTATCTTAGTACTTAGCTTTCTGAAAATAGTAGTTAAATAAATGATATACTTAGTTGATCTGTTCAAAAGATTAAATATATATAATTTACCTAGTTTTTGCTTGGAAAGCTAGTTTGTGCCTGACAAAACTTAGGCACTTAGGAATAGCAGCTTGCTCTTACACATCAGCTGGATATAATTAAGAATATGGTGCTCTATGCCATGAACTGAGTGTTGAGGTGAAGTGATATGTGCCCACTGACAATGATTCTTTTTGTTGTTTTTGTTCAGTCACTCAGTCATGTCTGACTCTTTGCAACCCATGGACTGCAACATACCAGGCCTCCCTGTACCCTGCCATTTCTTGGAGCCTGCTCAAACTCAAGTCCCTTGAGTCAGTGATGCCATCCAAACATCTCATTCTCTGTCATCCCCTTCTCCTCCTACGTTCAATCTTTCCCAGCAGCGTCTTCTCCAGTTAGTTGGCTCTTCACATCAGGTGGCCAAAGTATTGGAGTTTCAGCTTCAACATCAATCTTTCCAGTGAATATTCAGGGTTGATTTTCTTTAGGATTGACTGGTTTGATCTCCTTGAGGTCCAAGGGACTCTTGAGAGTCTTCTCCAGCACCACAGTTCAAAGGCATCAGTTCCTTGGCACTCAGTCTTTTTTATTGTCCAGTTCTCAGATCCATACACAACTACTGGAAAAAAACATACCTTTGACTAGACGGACCTTTGTAGGCAAAGTGATGTCTCTGCTTTTTAATATGGTGTCTAGGTTTGTCATTGCTTTTCTTCCAAGGAACAAGTGTGTTTTAATTTCATGGCTGCAGTCACCATCTGCAGTGATTTTGGAGCCCAAGAAAATAAAGTCTGTCACTGTTTTCATTGTTTCCCCATCTATTTGATTCAGCTAAAGAGTTTGGAAAAGCTTAGGATCATACAGAAATAGGCAGACTGTTAAATTGTAACTGAAAGAATAAGTTTAAGGGTTGCTTTTATGACATGAAACAAAGGAAAAAGAAACAAGAATGAGAGTTGCAAACAGAAAATGGAATCAAGTTGCTTCTGCCTTTATGGAACATCTGAGTATGTGACAAAGACTGGGAAATCAATAGTCAGCATGCCTACCTGGTACCAATATTAAAGAATGACTGAAAATTTTTGCTTTTTTATTTTTCAACTGAACTGTATAGATTTCTTTGCTTTAGTTAAGGGACATCATGGATTTTTGAGATTACATTTACTATGTTCACAGTTATAATAAATCAACACCTAGTGTGTAACATAGGGTAAAAATGTATGTAATATTTGGACCAGTGTGATTTATATTCTCTTTAGGATTCTTGTGCTAGATTGTAGATTATATATTTTAAAGAGAGGGAATTACTTTTGGCAATTCAATTTTAAAACTATATTATGTCTGTCTTTCACAATAAACACTAGCTAAAATTGTGTCCATAGTGTGTATTTGTGGAAGCTCTGCTTTATATCAATTTTAAATTAAAAATTCTAAAAAGAATTTATACTACATTAAGATTTTGAAAGAAACAATTTAGTTGGCTATTCCAATCTCACATTAATAAACTTGGTGAGTTTTTAAAGGCACATTATCCATATTCCCACATACACATTTTGATCATTCTAATTAAATACAGTTAAACTGAATAATGTGTATAGCTGGGAACCATCTGCCAACTCCTGATGTTGATTCACAATTTATTAACATTTCTTGAATAAAGTCCAGAGGCAGATTTAGCAGAGAGTACTAAAGTCAGCAAAACTAGGGTCATATCCTGGCATTGCACTTTCTTCCTGGATTAAAAAAAGGACAATTCATTAAATGTCTCTGAGCTATTTAAAAGTAGTAATTTGCTATTTAAAAGTAGTAATAATAATATGAATCCCATGCTATTGATGTGAGATTCAGAAATAGCATATGTCATGAAATTTGGGTAATACATAGTTTCAATTTTTTTAAATATGAATACAAGATTTTAGCAAGGTACTTGCCAAAGGAGGGGAGGAACTACATGAACTGACCTTATATTTCTACTTTAAAAGAAATTAAATATATATGATGGGTTGAATTGTGTCCTCCCTAAATTTATATGTTTTGACCCAATCTCTAATACCTCCGAATGAAACCATATTTAGAGGTAAGATTTACAAGGGGTGATTGAATTGAAAGAAGGTCTTTAGGGTGGGGCCTTGTACAATATGACTACATCCTAAGAAAAGGAAGAGACACCAGCACACAAGCACAAAATGGGGGGATAACCTGCATGCTAAGGAAAGAGGATTTAGGAGAAATCAAGCTTCCTGCACCTTGATCTTGGATTTCCAGCCTCCAAAACTGTGAAACTAGAAATTTCTGTTTTTAAGCCATCCAGTTTGTAGTATTTTGTGATGACAGCCTAGCAAAGTAATACAATATTCTATTTATTATACAAATATCCTATTAATCTTATTAATACAATATCCTGTTTATTTCCATACACTGAAAAACAATTTTTGTTCTTTTGTACAGAACAAACAATATAGAAAAGAAAAATAGTTCTAAGACTGTAATGTTTGTTGATGTGATTTCAGTTACATAAAAGTATTATTTTACTGATAAGACTTCATTTTCCAATATTCCCTGAATTGCTTTTCTCCATCTTTTCCAGAAAAAATTCCCATAAGCAATTTTTACTTAACAATTATATTAAAAGGTTAAACCAAAATATCATTATTACAAGAAATTCTTGTTTTAGTTGAACACTGACCCTATGTGAAGTTCACATGTGCATCTGCAAATAATAATAATAATAACAATGGGATGGAAAACTGACAAATGCAAGAAATAATATTTTTATTTTTCTGGTACTATCACTTGTCAATAAACATGTATATGATTGTAACATGTTATAAAGAATAAAGGTCAGTGCCTTATATTTGATATATATTTGCTCAACTTCAATGCTTTTACAGCATCTGCTTCATGGAAGTTTTCCTATGTCTGTTATTTTTTTAAATTATTTTTGACTATCTCACAGTCTGCTGGACTTCAAGTTCTAACTGGTTAAAAGCATAACTAGTTAAAATCAATCATTGTCTCTTTTACTCAGTTTAGCTCTTCCATCAAATGTCTAGTGTTTTTCCTAAGAAGACTTTGAACCACTCGTAAATAACTTGTATAACCTATTTAGACACACAGAAATATTTTCACTTCATTTTCATTTTAAATTGCTAAGATTGCAAACTTTAGAAAATAACAAAGCTATTTTTTCTAAACCTCAGCACGTAAAATCTAAGTTATTGGTATGAAGCAAATTCTTTAATAAAATTACACACAAAATACTCTATTTCAGTTTTTCTTTCAGACACTGTAAAATCTTAAATTCAAGAATAATCCAAGGAAAAAGTTTATTCATTATTCCAGCACACACACACACACACACACACACACACACACACACACACACACACACACACACACCCATATTGCTGTTTTCACAGAACCTCTTTGTTCAAATTTTATTATTATATTTTAGCACTCTATTCTGGAGAAGGTGATGGCACCCCACTCCAGTACTCTTGCCTGGAAAATCCCATGGACAGAGGAGCCTGGTAGGCTGCTGTCCATGAGGTCGCAAAGAGTCGGACAAGACTGAGCGACTTTCCTTTCACTTTTCACTTTCATGCATTGGAGAAGGAAATGGCAACCCACTCCAATGTTCTTGCCTGGAGAATCCCAGGGACGGGGGAGCCTGGTGGGCTGCCGTCTATGGGGTCGCACAGAGTCGGACACGACTGAAGTGAGTTAGCAGCAGTAGCAGCAGCAGGCAATGTTTGCCTATAGAAAGCAAATATTTGGGTGACGAAAAATTGGCTACAATAGTGAAAGTAATGGGATAAATTACCATAAGGAGTATGATGGGTTTAATCTGTTATTCCTAATTATATTGAAGAACTTGGAGAAATAAGATGATGAGTTTAAGCTTTTCATTTTCTGCTCATACTTTGTTTGGTAAGGATCCAAAAAGCTGATATGGGCTTCCCAGGTGGCACTAGTGGTAAAGAACTTGCCTACTAATGCAAGTAGATGTAAGAGACACAGTTTCGACCCCTAGGTTGGGAAGGTCCCCTGAAAGAGGGCAACCCACTCCAGAATTCTTGCCTGGGGAATCTTATGGACACAGGAGCCTGGTGAGCTACAGTACATAGGGTCACAAAGAGTCGGACACACTTGAAGTGATTTAGCACACACACACACAGCTTCTATAACTGCCCTCAAAGAAACCATTATGTGCTAATAACCATATAATTGGCTCTTTTCAAAGTTAAATAATACTTTAATCCTAGAGAACAATTTATTATTCCACAAATTACAGTCACAGTCTTGCAGAGACCATTGTTAAAGTTAATGCTTTGATTGGGAAGGAGCTTCTGAAATTTTTCTGGTGCCATTTGGACAATTTACAGGGAATATGAGAATTTTGAAGTCTTACATTGTTTGACTCCCCATTTCTGGTAAAAGCAACATTTTTTCCACATCTAAGGTGAAATCTATCCTGGAATGAAGACATGCAAGGACCTCTTCTAAGGTAATCCTGTAACTGCTGCTCATCTATCTACACCACTTTTAATTGTTTCTAAGTGGGAAAAAATTGACCAGTGATGAAAAATATGGCTAATCGAATTGAGTAAGTATATTTCTGAGCAGAAGTTTGAAAATGCAATGTTTCAGTAAAGCTATTCACGTATTTATCTCTCATTTGATATAGCATGATGAACTAATGAGAAACAATTAAACTTCTAATAAAATCCAGATAATACATTTCCATGTAAGGTCCCGTTTGATTTGAGGTAAACTGAGGTTTCACATAGGTTTCAAAATAAGAAATGGCTTGAGAGAAAAGATCAAATCCAGGGCTCTATCAGTAAAATATTATCTCAGTGTTAAATCCCAAGGGTGTGGCCATAATGCTTTTTTAAGACCTCAGAAAGATTTAGCATGGTATCTCATAAATCCTCTCAGCTAGACACAATGATTTCTAAGAATTTTATGGGCATTCTTCTTAGAACATCTCTTCTAAATAAGAGAGCTTCTAAAAGTCTTTAAAAATATTACCTCTCAGCACCTTGACCCTCAGCCCAAGGTAGAGGAAAGCTTGTCTCAAAGAGATTTATAAGTATGACTTGGGTCTAATGGAGTGGACTGTAATTTGATATACAGAAAGTCTACAAAGATTTCAAAGTCGCCAGTTTGAAAAGAAAAGAACAGACACCATTCAAAATGCAAAGAGATCTTTGAATCTCTAACTTCCTCCAGGCAGAAACCAGGCAAGGAGAGCTAACCAAGGAAAATGGAATAGTTAAGAGACTAGTGGACAAAGCTTAGCTGAGGAGAACCAAGGAATAGAAACAGCTAATCACGGGGGCAGGGGCAATTTTGAACCTGGTGGATTTTAGCATTGCTATGGAACAGAGACTTCTTTGTTTCTCCCATTTTGACACATTTATCCTTCTGTTGTTGTTTGTTCAGTTCTCTTGCACCTGCTTTATAATGTACTGGAGAATAGAATGACTTGTATTTTAATTCATAAATCTTTGGATCATGAGGAGATGCACGTAACCAAGGGAACTAATCTACACCCTGACCTCATTTAAAGGTCAGTGTATTTAGCTTCAAGTTGAGTCTTATGTAATAGTAGGATAAGGCTTAAGGGCTTCTGTGTCTGAGGGTGTTTTTTTGTGAAAGAAGAATGCTAATACTTCAGGGCCAGGTTAAAAATGGTAGCTAATCTCTAAAGACAGTCTGTAGCTTGAAATTACCAATAGAATACAGTGGGCACTGGCATTTTGCCAGTTCCATTCTTTGAAATTTAAGAGGACTGGCAGCTTCTGCTTCATCTTCCTTAGAGCTCTTGCTTTTGGGAACCCTAACCCTCCATTGATGAAAGTCTAACTACTCTGCTGATAGAGACCATGTGTAAGAGACCCATGTTAAAAGCTATGTGGGAAGAAGAGGCACTGTGATTACAGAAACAAGAGAAGAGATTTAATCATGCCAGCATCTCAGCTGAATGTCATAGTGACTCCAGCATCAGCTGGGGCCTTCATGCAACTTCATGACTCTGTCTGAGGCCACCAAAACACAGCTGAGCTGATATCATCAACTAACAGATAATAGTGAGTGACGTATTAATTCATTAAGTTTATGAGCAGTTTGTTGTACAACAGTTACTTGTGTTTTTTTATTTTTTTATTTTTTGGCTGAGATGATAGATAGAAGCTCTCATATTTGTATTCTGTTTCTGAGGTTATATCAATACTCTTCCCTATTTCTAATTTATCCTGGTTGATAGATAACATTTCATTCACAGTGGTCAAACTTTTTAGGATTATGGTGAAATCTAAATATGGGTTCAAAAATGTATAGCATTTATGTTTCTCGTTTACCTCCAATCACCTTACAGACATTGTTGAACTATGACATTATTTTCCATCAAGTTCAGACATGACTTAGAAACCTTCACAACATAGTAGTTTCTAAAAGCAATTACTATTAGTAGATTGATGTTGACATTGAAATCTAAACCTCCCATACTTATAACAAAAGTATTTCCACTGATATCAGAAAAAAAAAATACATATGTTTTCAAAAGTATTACATCATTCAGTTCAGTTCAGTCACTCAGTTGTGTCCGACTCTTTGTGACCCCATGGACTGCAGCATGCCAGGCCTCCCTGTCCATCACCAACTCTCAGAGTCCACCCAAACTCATGTCCATTGAGTCAATGATGTTATCCAACCATCTTGTCCTCTGCCATCCCCTCCTTCTCCTGCCCTCAATCTTTCCCAGCATTGGAGTCTTTTCAAATGAGTCAGCTCTTTGCATCAGGTGGCCAAAATATTAGAGTTTTAGCTTCAACATCAGTCCTGCCATGAACACCCAGGACTGATCTCCTTTCGGATGGACTGGTTGGATCTCCTTGCAGTCCAAGGGACTCTCAAGAGTCCTCTCCAACACCACAGTTCAAAAGCATCAATTCTTCTGTGCTCAGCTTTCTTTACAGCCCAACTCTGACATCCATACATGTTACTTCATACTCTACTTGAAATTTCAGGAAATGCAAGGGACTAAAAAAAGAGATGCTAATCAATATTTTAGAAATAATATGATTGAATTTATTGCCCTGATGGTTCAAGCAGTAAAGAATCTCCTGCAGTGCAGGAGAGTTAGGGACCTTGGGTGCAATTCCTGGGTCAGAAAGATCCTCTGGAGTATGAAATGGCAAATTAATCCAGTATTCTTGCTGGAAAATCCATGGACAGAGGAGCCTGGTGGCTACCGTCCATGGGGTCACAGTGAGTCAGACATGACTGAGCAGGCGTGCATGATAACATTGAATAATTGTATTCTAGTATGTTAATTGAGAAAGAACAAAATTTGGGCAAAAATTCTAATTAAAGGACATTAGAAGTTAATCTTTAGATATAATCTTTAGATATCAATAGTTTGCTATTTCTTTTAGTAATAGAAGTAGATTAAAATGATGTCAATATATAAGAACATTTGCAGGAAATACATAAGACTCAAAGAAGAAAAATCTGAAATTTCACTTTGATATATAAGAATAGAATGAAATCAAAGCATACTAAACATCTGAATGAGAAGCTCAAAATCACAAAAATAACAATATTTTAAAATCAATGTTATATTAATGTGATTGTAATAAAATAATAATGACAATTTTTCTTGGTACCTAAAACATACTCCAAAATATTTTCTGAAATAATCAAGAATTTTTGGTGTTTTAATAAGCTACATAAATTAAGACAGTATAAAATAAACACAATATCTTCAGGAAGAGGACAAGAAAAAAGAAACAGGATAGAAAAACCTAAAAATATACTCAAAGATAATAAATATTTTTAGGGTAAATTTGGATTATTCAATAACTGGTATAGTGGTAGTTATTTATGTACTGGAAAAATAAAGGAATGTTGATATTGGCACTACACACCAAAATAATATTATGTGAAGACTACATGAGACAAACAACAAAAATACATGAAATATAGTAACAAATTGGGAAAATGAATGTATGATCTAAAGTGTTGCTCAACATTTTATAAGTAAAAGCAGAGAACAAGCATATTTAGAAATTTTATTTCTGTAGTAAGCACGTTTTGGTAACTCTACTTAGCTCTTAACAACTCTCCTTTCTCATGTAAGTGCCTTTCTGCACTGGGTTCACAGAGATGGGAATCTAGTCATATTTAAGGATGATGCCATTTTTTCGGTCAGTTTCTAGAATAGTGCTTTGTAAATACAAGCATGAAATTGACAGATATTTGCCAATTAATGCCTAAGCTGGACTATTAAATACTATATCCTAAAAACCTTGGAAATTCATCCCAGAGCCTGTTGATTGCATCCTTCTAACTGGAACATACACCTAAAACATGATGAGAAGATAGAGGTCACTTACTTCCCTCAAAATACAACACACTTCATTCTCAGAGACAAATAAAATGTGGAGATAAAATGCAGAAGCTAGATATTTGAATGTCCAAAAATGGAGAAATTACACACAAAAAATAGTGTATTCACACAATATAGTACTGTGTATTCAATAAAGAGCACATACTCTAAGCATACTTAAGAACAAAGTAGGAAAAAAGCATACTATACACAAGCTAAGGACAAAATAATACACTAATGTTTATTTCATATTTTGAAAGCAAAATGTTTCATATTATTAACTTACTACATAACTGTTCAGAATAATAAGAGTGTACTTCCAATTATAGAATGAGGGTAAGTGAAATGAATGACAGTAATCTTATACAGAATAGAAAGGAATCATTGGGAATATTCTGTTATGAAGCAACCACACAATCAGTGAAATGTTGTAATGTTAATTAAAAATGGATTTTTTTCTGATGTATCAGTTAGTAAGGGCTTCCCACGTGGCTCAGTGGTAAAGAATCCGCCTGCCAATACACGAGACAAAGGAGTCGTGAGTTGGATCCCTGAGTCAGGGAGATTCCCTGGAGAATGAAATGGCAACCCACTCCAGTATTTTTGCTTGGGAAATCCCACAGACAGAGAAGCCTGGTGGGCTGCAGTCCATTGGTTCACAAGAGTCGGTTATGACTTAGTGACTAACCAAGAACAGTTACTCCCAATTTTAGTTGTTTCATACTAAAACAGTTTTCGTGAAACTATACTTGTGTTTTAAACTATAAAATATGTTGCAAACTTGTTTCTCTTATTAACATAGTAATACACATATATGACTACTAGGTTTTTTAAATGTATATATTTAATATCCTTTGAATATCACTTTGATTATCGTATATTTGATATCCTTTAATATCACTGAAACCATACTCAAAGAAAACTAGTCAATCTAATCACAGGACCTCAGTCTTGCCTAACTCAATGAAACTAAGTCATGCCCATGGGGCCATCCAAGATGGGTGGGTCATGGTAGAGAGGGCTGACAGAATGTGGTCCACTGGAGAAGGGAATGGCAAACCACTTCAGTATTCTTGTCTTGAGAACCCCTTGAACAGTATGAAAAGGCAAAAAGATAGGATACTGAAAGAAGAACTCCCCAGTGCAGCAGGTGCCCAATATGCTACTGGAGATCAGTGGAAAATAACTGTAGAAAGAATGAAGGGATGGAGCCAAACAAAAACAATACCCAGCTGTGGATGTGACTGGTGACAGAAGCAAGGTTGGATGCTATAAAGAACAATAATGCATAGGAACCTTGAATGTCAGGTCCATGAATCAAGGCAAATTGAAAGTGGTCAAACAAGAGATGGCAAGAGTGAATGTCAACATTCTAGGAATCAGTGACCTAAAGTGGACTGGAATGGATGAATTTAACTCAGATGACCATTATATCTACTACTGCAGGCAGGAATCCCTCAGAAGAAATAGAGTAGCCATCATGGTCAACAAAAGAGTCCAAAATGCAGTACTTGGATGCAATCTCAAAAGTGACAGAATGATCTCTGTTTGTTTCCAAGGCAAACCATTCAATATCACAGTAATCCAAGTCTATGCCCCAACAAGTAATGCTGAAGAAGCTGAAGTTGAATGGTTCTATGAAGACCTACAAGACCTTTTAGAACCAACACTCCCAAAAGATGTCCTTTTCATTATAGGGGACTGGAATGCAAAAGTAGGAAGTCAAGAAACACCTGGAGTAACAGGTAAATTTGGCCTTGAAATGTGGAATGAAGCAGGGAGAAGACTAATCGAGTTTTGCCAAGAAAATGCACTGGTCATAGCAAACACCCTCTTCCAACAACACAAGAGAAGACTCTACACATGGACATCACCAGATGGTCAACACCAAAATCAGATTGATTCTATTCTATTCTTTGGAGAAGCTCTATACAGTCAACAAAAACAAGACCAGGAGCTGACTGTGGCTCAGATCATCAACTTCTTTTTGCCAAATTCAGACTTAAATTGAAGCAACTAGGGAAAACCACTCGACCATTCAGGTTTGACCTAAATCAAATCCTTTATGATGACACAGTGGAAGTGAGAAACAGATTTAAGGGTCTAGATCTGATAGACAGAAAGCCTGATGAACTATGGATGGAGGTTCGTGACATTGTACAGGAGACAGGGATCAAGACCATGCCCATGGAAAAGAAATGCAAAAAATGCAAAATGGCTGTCTGGGGAGGCCTTACAGATAGCTGTGAAAAGAAGAGAAGTGAAAAGCAAAGGAGAAATGGAAAGATATAAGCATCTGAATGCAGAGTTCCAAAGAACAGCAAGAAGAGATAAGAAAGCCTTCTTCAGCAATCAATGCAAAGAAATAGAGGAAAAGAACAGAATGGGAAAGACTAGAGATCTCTTCAAGAAAATTAGAGATACCAAGGGAACATTTCATGCAAAAATGGGCTTAATAAGGGACAGAAATGGAATGGACCTAACAGAAGCAGTAGATATTAAGAAGAGGTGGCAAGAATACACAGAAGAACTGTACAAAAAAGATCTTCCTGACCACAATAATCATGATGGCGTGTTCACTCACCTAGAGCCACACAACCTCTAATGTGAAGTCAATTTGGCCTTAGGAAGCATCACCAAGAACAAAGCTAGTGGAGGTGATGGAATTCCAGTTGAGCTCTTTCAAATCCTGAAAGATGATGCTGTGAAAGTGCTGCACTCAATATGACAGCAAATTTGGAAAACTCAGCCATGGCCACAGGACTGGAAAAGGTCAGTTTTCATTCCAATCCCAAAGAATACTCAAACTACCACACAATTGCACTCATCTTACACGCTGGTAAAGTGATGCTAAAAATTCTGCAAGCCAGGCTTCAGCAGTACGTGAACCGTGAATTTCCAGATGTTCAAGCTGATTTTAGAAAAAGCAGAGGAACCAGAGACCAATTGCCAACATCCACTGGGTAATCAAAAAAGCAAGAGAGTTCCAGAAAAACATCTATTTCTGCTTTACTGACTATGCCAAAGACTTTGACTGTGTGGATCACAACAAACTGTTGACAATTCTGAAAGAGATGGGAATACAAGACCACCTGACCTGCCTCTTGAGAAACCTATATGCAGGTCAGGAAGCAACAGTTAGAAGTGGACATGGAATAACAGACTGGTTCCAAATAGGAAAAGGATAATGTCAAGGCTGTATATTGTCACCCTGCTTATTTAACTTATATGCAGAGTATATCATGAGAAATGCTGGGCTGGAAGAAGCACAAGCTAGAATCAAGATTGCAAGGAAAAATATCAATAACCTCAGATATGCAGATGACATCACCCTTATGGCAGAAAGTGAAGAACTAAAAAGCCTCTTGATGAAAGTGAAAGAGGAGAATATAAATGTTGTCTTAAAGCTCAACATTCAGAAAACAAAGATCATGGCATCTGGTCCCATCACTTCACAGGAAATAGATGGTGAAACAGCGGAAACAGTGGCTGACTTTGTTTTTGGGGGCTCCAAAATCACTGCAGATGGTGATTGCAGCTTGAAATTAAACATGTTTACTCCTTGGAAGGAAATTTATGACCTACCTAGACAGCATATTCAAAAGCAGAGACATTACTTTGTCAACAAAGGTCCATTTAGTCAAGGCTTTGGTTTTTCCAGTGGTCATGTATGGATGTGAGAGTTAGACTATAAGGAAAGCTGAGCACTGAAAAATTGATGTTTTCAACTGTGGTGTTTGAGAAGATTCTTCTGAGTCCCTTGGACTGCAAGGATATCCAACCTGTCCATCCTAAAGGATATCAGTCATGGGTGTTCATTGTCAGGACTGATGTTGAAGCTGAAACTCCAGTATTTTGGCCACCTGATGCAAAGTGCTGACTCATTTGAAAAGATCCTGATGCTCGGAAAGATTAAGGGCAGGAGAAGGGGAGGACAGAGGATGAGATGGTTTGATGGCATTGCTGACTCAATGGACATGGGTTTGGGTTAACTCCAGGCATTGTAATGGACAGGGAGGCCTGGTGTTCTGTGGTTCATGGGGTCACAAAGAGTCAGATATGACTGAACAACTGAACTGAACTGAATGAAGAGCTAAGTTATTGCTTTGAGATGACCGATTATAACTCTATATAACCTCTCCTACATAAACTGCAATTATAATACACAATCTATGGCACAGACTATAGTGTTTCTTTAAAATATAACATTAAATTAAAAGCACTTTCAAACATGAATGAAAGAGAAATCACCTAGATTTTATGGATTTTTTCCTAAACATTTCCTAAAATTAATGCTACAGGATTTTGGAGACAAACCTTTTCCAAACACTTCGTTGAATATTCATAGAAACCCTGCCATATTCTCACAGGTATATTTTAGTTCTTGCATACTAGTTAATGAAACCATATGCTTGTTTGCATTAAAAAAACAAAAACAAAAACATAACCTCTTTAAGGAAACTTAATTAATTTTAGTGTGCATTGTAACTCAACTGGTAGAATGAAGAGTCCAGATTTCATGAGTGTTAAGTGTTTACCGTAGCTGGGAAGCAGTATTTATGTCAAATAATTGATAGTGTTAGTTAACTTCTCTCAATTAAATGTTGACCTGTGAGGAGATCTACACACTCTGTAATTACTTGCTGTTTTTGGCCCACCAAATGTACCCTCTTCAGGAGTCTTGGCATTCTCTTTAGAAAGTAGATATATTCAATAACAAATATCTTCAGATTTGGGTCTATGGTCAAAACATAAGACAGAAGTTCCCTTCCACATTTGGTTTCATTTTTATCTTTAATTTGTGTTCAAAAACATGCAAAGAGGCAAAACTGATTAAATAAACCCTAAGATTTTGTAAATGGTTTTAACTTCTCAGTTCTGTTATTCACTAAGCTTTTGAAATTGAACTAAAAATTGTTGGTATTCCCAGACAGTACATTAATTCAATAAAAAGTAATCAAAGAACAGCACTAAGTGGCTAATAAATCACTATAATTATTTAAATAAGCAATATGAAATCTAGAAGGAAAAAATAAATGCAATAATATATTAATAATTCTCTCAGCCTTAGAAGGCTTCCCAGATAGCACAGTGGTAAAGAATCTGCTTGTAATGCAGGAGATACAGGAGATGTGTGTTTGATCCCTTGGTCAGAAAGATCTCCTGGAGGAGTGCATGGCACCCCACTCCAGTATTCTTGCCTGGAGAATCCCATGGACAGAGGAGACTGGCAGGCTATAGTTCATAGGGTCATAAAGAGTTGAACAGGACTGAAGTGACTGAGCATGCACACACTTAGTCACTTAAGTGACTGGGCATGCACTCAGCTTCCCTTCTGTGTGTGCTGTGCTTAGTTGGTCATCATGTCTGACTTTTTGTGATCCCATGGATTGCAGCCCACCGGGCTCCTCTGTCCATGGGAATTGTCCAGGGAAGAATACTGGAGTGGGTACCATGCCCTCCTCCAGGGGATCTTCCCAACCCAGGGATCGAATCCAGGTTTCATCTGAGCTATCAGGGAAGCCCCATAGTCCAAGAGTGCTCATATATCCTAATTTTTGAAGATTTTAAGTTTTTAGTAACTATTTATAAATCTGTATACTAAAAGCAAAAAAAAAAAAGAAAATTACTTTGTTTAAACCTTAGGTTTAAAGTTTACCACAGTTTACCACTGTGCTATCTGGGAAGCCTTCTAAGGCTGAGATAATTATTAATATATTATTGCATTTATTTTTTTCCTTCCAAGTCTTATATTGCTTATTTAAATAATTAAATAGTGATTTATTAGACACTTAGTGCTGTTTTAACCTTAAAAATTCACAATGTTGAACTATAAAGTCATAATCTAATTAATATGGTAATTTCTACAATAATATGTATAAATATTTCTGTTTTTAATTATTTCACATTGAGGCTTTTTTGAAATATACACTATAATTGAGAGTTATTTAATAAGATTATATGCCTAAAGATTTCATAAATGAAACTGAAATTTGACTTATTTTATTATACGATATTTAAATGTCCTATCTTGATTGATTGTGACAAGCATATATGATTCTGAGTTTAAAACCTAAATTTCAATGGATTCCTGGACTTAAAAAAATGAAAGTATTAATATTTATACTACTGAAAATCTTTGTGCTAAAGTATTCCTATTAATATTTATTACTTGAGTTTTTTTTTCAGTTAGTAGACTGCCTCAGTAGCATATAGCAACTAATTTCATATATTGACTAAAATTATCCAAATTAAAAAAAATGCATCTTGAAGTTTATATCTAAACTACTTTCCCACACTCCAAGTATTTATTGATAGCATATATTTGATGCAACTGGAAGTTCTCGGGATTGGAGCTAGAGGAGCTTAGCCTATTCTGTTTGAATTCTACAAGTAAAAGTTGCTATAAACCATGGGAAATAGATGGGGAAACAGTGGAAACAGTGTCAGACTTTATTTTTCTGGGCTCCAAAATCACTGCAGATGGTGACTGCAGCCATGAAATTAAAAAACGCCTACTCCATGAAAGGAAAGTTATGACCAACCGAGACAGCATATTGAAAAGCAGAGACATTACTTTGCCGACTAAGGTCCATCTAGTCAAGCCTATGGTTTTTCCTGTGGTCATGTATGGATGTGAGAGTTGGACTGTGAAGAAAGCTGAGTGCCAAAGAATTGATGATTTTGATCTGTGATGCTGGAAAAGATACTTGAGAGTCCCTTGGACTGCAAGGAGATCCAACCAGTCCATTCTGAAGGAAATCAACCCTGGGATTTCTTTGGAAGGAATGATGCTAGAGCTGAAACTCCAGTACTTTGGCCACCTCATGTGAAGAGTTGACTCATTGGAAAAGACTCTGATGCTGGGAGGGATTGGGGGCAGGAGGAGAAGGGGACAACAGAGGATGAGATGGCTGGATCGCATCACCGACTCGATGGACATCAGTTTGAGTGAATTCTGGGAGTTGGTGATGGACAGGGAGGCCTGGCGTGCTGCAATTTATGGGGTCACAGAGAGTCAGACATGACTGAGTGACTGAACTGAACTGATAAACCTGGGAGTTAATTTTTAAAATGCATTATAATTATTCTCCAAACAGCTTTATAAAGTGCAAAAATGTCAGGTTTAGCATTTTTAATTTCAAAACTAGAGTACTTAAGAATTTTACAATCACTTCATTTTCACCATACTTTTGGTTCTAATTTTCCAAAGTGGATTACAAACCAGCCCCTGCATTTCTCAGGGAGAAAGATGAAATCATACCTAATCAGTTATTTTGAAAAAAGTGATTGCAATGACCTCAAAATATAATGCCTCCATAGGAAGTAAATTTTAGAATAATTGCAAATGAGCTCATTTTAAACGAGTATTTTTACTAACTCTAAGAAGTATAACTTCTTTGTCATGGGTAGGTCACATAGATCTTGATCTGCATTGTAGTATTTTTAAATTTAGAATCTAATTTTTCATTTTGCAAAACTCAGGTAAGATGATTATGGTTACTTGTTGCAATACTGCATAAATACATACTTGGCCAAAAAATGAGAGTATTAGAGTAATTAACATGAAACAAGAATAAAATTCATGAGAAAAAATAGCTCACTTGCAAAGAAATAAATTAAGGAATAATTAAATCCAATATTAAAGGAAATTGAACTCTCAACCTTTTTGATATTGTTCAATATTACAGCAAAAGATTCAGTTATCTGGTTGCAACTTATTTTTCCACATTTGTCAGCACTTTTATCCTGCGTTCCACAAAACTTATAATAAATATCCATACAGATTACCCATCATCCCTCAGCACCATGTTCATTTGTCACTCTGCACTTTATCACATACCACACAGTATATAGTATTGTTTAAATGGCAAAACATTCAAAAGATCCAATAATGTAACAGTTATAAAACCAAACACAGTAATATTATTTCTATAGGTTATTAAAATATAGACATGTTTATAAGGCTTTGCTCATTTAAAAGGTATTTAATATAACTTGAATATCATGTTAATATCCTCATTTAAAAGTAAGCTAGTTTATGTTAGGGTGTATATAGAAGACCATCAAAATATATAGACAACATAAGGTTAAAATGAATGGAATAAAAGTTTTTATTTTTGGAATAAAAGTTTATTTTTTGTTTATAATTTTCTGGATTGTTTAATTACATGTATTCATTTTATAATAAAATAAAGTTAACATATTTTAAAAAAATCTAAGATATGTATTTTAAATTATATTTTCTGGCCTATTGACTGATATGTTGTAAGTCCTGTCACAGAAAAAAAGCTCTTATTTATGGAAAGGGAAATGATACATAATATATGATTTATTAGGACTTCAATTCCATTTGCTTTCAGATGTACTTATGAAACAAAATATTTTTAACTTTAATTCTCCATTCTCCAATAGCTCCAACTTATCTTGTCCAAATACCAGTTTTAGGGCCAATTATTCTTCTTGGGGGCCATGGTTACTTTTATTGAAGAATAGCATTTGAATCTAAGATCTGGATGCTCAGGTATGTTCACTGTTACTCAGGCATCACTGCTTCTAGGCCCTTCAACTGACAAAGCAAGGAGATATTTGTATGTATAAAAATAAATGTATACACAATAGCCCACCAACCCAATAGACATATATTTTTATATGTAATTCTATATATCTATATTAAGTTACCTGAGTTCATACTGATGTCTCCAATTCTAATCTCCTTCTACATGGAACATTTTAGCTTAATTTTTACCTCTTTTTCTTATCCATAACTTTTTATTTCACCAAGTTCTGAACATTTGCTTTCATTTATTTAATTGTTCAATTATAATATACACATTCAGTGGTTTCTAAACTATTAATGCATACTTCCATGAGAAACAAGTTTATCCACAACAATACAATGATTATATATAATTTCTTTGTCTGTAGTCTTATGTTGTTTTGTTTAGTTGCTAAGTCGTGTCCAACTCTTTTGTGACCACATGGACTGTAGCTCACTAGGCTCATCTGTCCATGGGATTTTCCAGGCAAGAATATTAAAGGGAGCTGCCATTTCCTTCTCCAGGGATCTTTCTGATTCACGGACTGAATACACATCAGCTTGGCAGGCAGATTCTTTACCAGAGACCCACCTGGGAAGCTCCTTTAGTCTTATGCATGTGTGCTAACAGTTGTTTCTGACTCTGTGTCTGATTTCAAAAGCTACTTAGTAGAACCTTATTCCTCATCTCCCTTTAATAAGTTTGTTTTATACATTGGTACTACATTTAAATTTTTGGTTACATTCTGCATTCCATCCTGAGATTCCCCAACCTAATTTATTTTTAAATTTTGTATACTTCAAGGTTTATTTAAAGTTGTAATGTTCTGTGTAATGCAAAAGTCTTTGATTTTTGACAAATATCTAATGTCTTATGGGGCTTTCCTGGTAGCTCAGATGGTAGAGAATCCTCCTGAAATATGGGAGACCAGGGTTCAATCCCTGGGTTAGGAAGAGCCCCTGCAGGAGGGCATGGCAACCCACTTCAGTGTTCTTGCCTGGGCAATCCCCAAGGACAGAGGAGGCTGGTGGGCTACAGTTCATGGGGTCACAAAGAGCTGGGCATGACTGAATGACTAAGCAAACAGCACAATGTCTTATATTCACCATTATAGTATTGTGTAGTATAGTTTCACTCCTCAAAAATCTCTATGCTTCACCTATTCAGCCTCCTTCCTCCTCATCTTTAGCTCCCTGGAAGCCACTGATTTGTTTGCAATCTCTACAGGTAGGTTTGTCTTTTCCAGAATGTCATATAATTCAAATCACAGAGTAATGTAGTTTTACAGATTGGTCTCTTTTACTTATTAATATGTAAATTCATCCATGTCTTTTCATGCTTGATAGCCCTTTTTTAATCAGTGTTGTTATTGTTACTGTTCAGTTGTTAAGTTGTGTCTGACTCTCTGTGACCCTATGGACTGCAGCACCTCAGGCCTCCCTGTCCTTCACTGTTTACTAGAGTTTGCTCAGATTCATGTCCATTAAGTTGGTGATGCTATCAAACAATCTTATCCTCTGCCTCTCTCTTCTCCTTTTGCCTCCAATCTTTCCCAGCATCAGGGTCTTTTCCAGGGAGCTGGCTCATTGCATCAGGTGGCCAAAATATTAGAGCTTCAGCTTCAGCATCAGTCCTTCCAATGCATATTCAGGATTCATTTCCTTTAAATAATACTATATTAAATGGATATGGTCTACCCTGATGGCTCAGATGGTAAAGAATCAGTCTGCAATGCGGGAGACCTGGGTTCGATCCCTGGGTTGGGAAGATCCCCTGGAGTAGGGCATGGCAACCCACTCTAGTATTCTTGCCTGGGCAATCCCCATGGACTAAGGAGTATTGTGGGTTACAGTCCACAGGTTGCAAAGAGCTGGACATGACTGAGCAACTAAGCACAGCACAGCACATATGAATATAGCAACAGTTTGTTTATAAATTTACCTATTGAAAGATATCTTAGTTGCTTCTGCTTGTTGGCAGTCATGAGTAAAGCTGCTATAGTGGTGGGATGGGGTGGGAGGTGGGAGTGAAGTTCAAGAGGGAGGAGACATATGCATACCTACAACTTATTCATATTGATGTATGGCAGAAACTAACACAATAAAACAATTCAGTTCAGTTCAGTCGCTCAGTCATGTCCGACTCTTTGTGACCCCATGAGTCGTAGCACACCAGGCCTCCCTGTCCATCACCAACTCCCGGAGTTCACTCAGACCCACGTCCATTGAGTCAGTGATGCCATCCAGCCATCTCATCCTCTGTCGTCTCCTTCTCCTACTGCCACCAATTCCTCCCAACATCAGAGTCTTTTCCAATGAGTCAACTCTTTGCATGAGGTGGTCAAAGTACTGGAGTTTCAGCTTCAGCATCCTTCCCTCCAAAGAAATCTCAAGGCTGATCTTCTTCAGAATGGACTGGTGGAATCCCCTTGCAGTCGAAGGGACTCTCAACAGTCTTCTCCAATACCACAGTTCAAAAGCATCAATTCTTCGGCGCTCAGCTTTCTTCACAGTCCAACTCTCACATCCATACATGACCACTGGAAAAACCATAGCCTTAACTAGACGGACCTTTGTTGGCAAAGTAATGTCTCTGCTTTTCAATATGCTATCTAGGTTGGTCATAACTTTTCTTCCAAGGAGTAAAACAATTATCCTCCAACTAAAAAGGAAAAAAGAGTGCATGCAGATATTAGGATGAACATAAATGTTCAAATCAGTTGAATAAACACCTAAGAGTACAAATGTTGCATTGTACAGTAAGACTACATTTAGCTTTATAAGAAACTGTCAAACTTTCTTTCCCAGTGAATGTACCATTTTGCACTCCCACTAGCAAAGAATGAGAGTTCTTACTGCTCTAAAACATTGCCAAAAGTTGGTATTGCCAATTTTTTTGGATTTCAGCTTTAATTTGCAGTTCCATAGTGACGAAAGCTATTGAGTATTTTTGTATGCTGATGTGCCATTTGATATCTTCTTTGGATAACTGTCTGTTCAACTCTTTTATCCTTTTAAAAATATGTGTGTATTGCATAATATTCTTTTATTTGTTTATCTTCATAATAACAAAAAATAAAGGACAAAATTTTTGGTTTCATTGTTTTTCCTCTGTTGCTTTTGATTCTCTATTTAATTAATTTATTTTTTAATTTTTATTTTACTCTGCCTTCTGCTTGTTCTAGATTTAATTTTTTCTTCTTTTGTAGTCATTAAGAGAAAAGTGAGATTATTGATTTAACTTTTTTTTTCTTTTAAAATATAAGCATTTGCAGCTGTACATTTCTAAGCTTGAAAGCTAAATCTCAAAGATTTTGCATGCTATGCATTCATTTTAATTCATCTCAAGGTGTTTTTACACTTCTGGTTTTATATCTTTCTTGATCTATTGGGTATTTAGGACTGATTTAAAATTTTTCACAGATCTTTGAGTTTCTCAATGTTCATTTTGTTAGTATTTCTAATTTTATCCCATTGTTTTAAAGAATAAAATTAGTATTATTTCTCTTCTTTTAAATTAATTAAGGTTTGTTTAATGTTCTAGAATATTGCCTATTTTGAAGACTGTTTCATGTGCACTTGAGAAGAATGTATATTCCACTATTCTTGGGTGATTTGTCTATAGAGGTCTATTAGGTCTAGTTGGTTTATATTTAAGGCTTCTATCTCATGAATGATTTTCCCCCTAGTTGTATCAGGTATTGAAAGCAGGTTATTGATGTTCCCATATATTGTTGTTTAATTATTTAATTCTTTCATTTCAGTCAGTTTTTCAAATTTCTTTTTACTTTTTTGCCAGGCCACAGGGCATGTGAGAATCTTAATACCCTAACCAGGGATTGAACCATACTCCCTGCATTGGAAACACAGAATCTTAAACACTGAAGTATCAGGGCAGTGCCATATTTCAGTCATCATATTTTGGGGCTCTGTTATTAGGTGAATATGCATATATAAATGTTAAAGAAGTCTGATAGATTTGCTTTTCAGTTCAGTTCAGTTCAGTTCAGTTGCTGAGTCGTGTCCGACTCTTTGTGATCCCATGAACCGCAGCACATCAGGCCTCCCTGTCCACCACCAACTCCCAGAGTCCACCCAAACCTATATCCACTGAGTCGGTGATGCCATCCAACCATCTCATCTTCTGTCATTCCCATCTCCTCCTGCCCTCAATCTTTCCCAGCATCAGGGTCCTTTCAAATGAGTCAGCTCTTCGTATCAGGTGGACAAAGTATTGGAGTTTCAGTTTCAAAATCAGTAGTGCCAATGAACACCCAGGATTGATCTCCTTTAGAATGGACTGGTTGGATCTTCTTTCAGGCCAAGGGACTCTCAAGAGTTTTCTCCAACACCACAGTGCAAAAGCATCAATTCTTCAGCACTCAGCTTTCTTCATAGTCCAACTCTCACATCCATACATGACTACTGGAAAAACCATAACCTTGACTAGACGGACCTTCGTCAGCAAAGTAATGTCTCTGCTTTTGAATATGCTATCTAGGTTGGTCAAAACTTTCCTTCCAAGGAGTAAGCACCTTTTAATTTCATGGCTGCAATCACCACCATCGATAGTGATTTTGGAGCCCAGAAAAATTTCCACTGTTTCCCCATCATTTGCCATGAAATGATGGGACTGGATGCCATGATCTTCGTTTTCTGAATGTTGAGCTTTTAGACAACATTTATACTCTCCTCTTTCACTTTCATCAACAGGCTCTTAGTTCTTTTTCACTTTCTGCCGTAAGGGTGGTGCCATCGGCATATCTGAGGCATATCTCCCAGCAATCTTGATTCCAGCTTGTGCTTCTTCCAGACTAGCGTTTCTCATGATGTACTCTGCATGTAAGTTAAATAAGCAGGGTGACAATATACAGCCTTGACATACTCCTTTTCCTATTTGGAACCAGTTTGTTGTTCCATGTCCACTTCTAACTGTTGCTTCCTGACGTGCATACAGGTTTCTCAAGAAGCAGGTCAGGTGGTCTTATATTCCCATCTCTTTCAGAATTGTCCACAGTTTGTTGTGATCCACACAGTCAAATGCTTTGGCATAGTCAATAAAGCAGAAATAGATATTTTTTCTGGAACTCTCTTGCTTTTTCATAATCCAGCATATGTTAGCAATTTGATCTCTGGTTCCTCTGCCTTTTCTAAAACAAGCTTGAACATCTGAAAGTTCATGGTTCAAGTATTGCTGAAGCCTGGCTTGGAGAATTTTAAACATCACTTTACTAGCATGTGAGATTAGAGCAATTGTGCTGTAGTTTGAGCATTCTTGCTATTTAGTAAATCCTTGCTGTTTATCTAATTTATATAAACTAGTGTGTATCTGTTAATGCCATTTCCTAATTTATCCCTACCCTCTTCTCCTTCAACAATCATAAGTTGTTTCTTTTTTTATTTTTGCTAGTGAGTCTGTTTTTGTTTTGTAAACAAATTCATTTGTATTACTTTTTTTGTATTAAACAATTAAGTGACACCACATAATATTTGTCTTTCTCTACCTGACATTTTTCACTTAATATGCTAATCTCTACATCCATCCATATTCTACAAATGGCAGTATTTCATTCTTTTTTGTAGTTGGGTAATTAGAAAAGGCAGAGGAACCAGACATCAAATTGTCAACATCTGCTGGATCATGGAAAAAGCAAGAGAATTCCAGAAAAACATCTATTTCTGCTTTATTGACTATGCCAAAACCTTTGACTGTGTGGATCACAACAAACTGTGGACAATTCTGAAAGAGATGGGAATACAAGACCACCTGACCTGCCTCTTGAGAAACCTATATGCAGGTCAGGAAGCAACAGTTAGAACTGGACATGGAACAACAGACTGGTTCCAAATAGGAAAAGGAGTAGGTCAAGGCTGTATATTTTCACTCTGCTTATTTAACTTCTATGCAGAGTACATCATGAGAAACGCTGGTCTGGAGGAAGCACAAGCTGGAATCAAGATTGTCTGGAGAAATATCAATAACCTCAGATATGCAGATGACACCACCCTTATGGCAGAAAGTGAAGAAGAACTAAGAGCCTGTTGATGAAAGTGAAAGAGGAGAGTATAAATGTTGTCTTAAAGCTCAACATTCAGAAAACGAAGATCATCATGGCATCCAGTCCCATCATTTCATGGCAAATAGATGGGGAAATAGTGGAAACATTGTCAGACTTTATTTTTCTGGCCTCCCAAATCACAGCAGATGGTGATTGCAGCCATGAAATTAAAAGACGCTTACTCTTTGGAAGGAAAGTTATGACCAACGTAGGTAGCATATTAAAAAGCAGCTGCTACTGTTGCTGCTAAGTCGCTTCAGTCATGTCCGACTCTGTGCAACCCCATGGACGGCAGCCCACCAGGCTCCCCCATCCCTGGGTTCTCTAGGCAAGAATACTGGAGTGGGTTGCCATTTCCTTCTCCAATGAATGAAAGTGAAAAGTGAAAGTCAAGTCGCTCAGTCGTGTCCGACTCTTAGCGACCCCATGGACTGCAGCCTACCAGGCTCCTCCATCCATGGGATTTTCCAGGCAAGAGTACTGGAGTGGGGTGCCATTGCCTTCTTCAAAAGCAAAGACACTACTTTGTCAAGAAAGGCCCATCTAGTCAACGTTATGGTTTTTCCAGTAGTCTTGTATGGATGTGAGAGTTGCACTGTGAAGAAAGCTGAGCGCTGAAGAATTGATGCTTTTGAACTGTGGTGTTGGAGAAGACTCTTGAGAGTCCCTCGCATTCCAAGAAGGTCCAAACAGTCCTCCTTAAATGAGATCAGTCCCGGGTGTTCATTGGAAGGAATGATGCTAAAGCTGAAACTCCAATACTTTGGCCACCTCATGTGAAGAGTTGACTCACTGTAAAAGACCCTGAATCTGGGAGGGATTAGTGGCAGGAGGAAAAGGAGACAACAGAGGATGAGATGGCTGGCTGGCATCTCCGAATTGATGGACATGAGTTTGAGTGAACTCCTGGAGTTGGTGATGGACAGGGAGGCCTGGCGTGCTGCAATTCATGGGGTCACAAAAAGTCAGACACGACTGAGGGACTGAACTGAATTTTCTGTTTTTTATATGCAGAATGTTCATTTATACAGTTATTTGTTGATGGACACTTAGGTTGCTTCAATGTCTTGGCTATTGTAAATAGGTTTGGTAATGCATTTTTAATAAAACAACAATTATCACTTTCTAATAAATTAGAAACATTTAAGAATGATTATATTTATGACTTCTGCCATAATAAATTGCAATTAATTGCATCAAAGTGCCAGTTAGTGAAATACATTTAAGAAAATGCAAGCTTCTTCAAAACTGCAGGAAAAAAAAATTGAAGTTTGTTCAGATGTACATAGACCTTCCCTAAAATTCCTACATGCATACACACACACACTAATAGTGAGTGGAGGAGCTAGTAGAGGTAGTTGTGATGTGTTTTATGTATCTGTGTGTCTCTCAGATTTCCTTGTCTTATGGTTACAAACATTAGAGTTGCAGCATTAAACATTTCAAAACAATCCAAAATGCTTAAATGTGGTGGCACAGATAGAGCAAATATATTAAGTATACAACACAAATTATGTTTAATTATCAGAATCCTTCTCAGTAAAAGCTATCAATTCTGTTAGAGACACAAGTGATATTTTGGAAAGATAAAGGTTATAAGGAACATTAAGGATTTTTAACCTATTTATTAACTGTAATCAGAAACAGAAATATTAACTCCAAACTGAAAGTTAATTCATGAACTTGCAATTTGTCATGTCAATATGTTTTATATTAGGTTTAGTTGCATGATATCACTAAAGTTGATGGAAAGCCTAATTATGAATAAGACTTTGCAGTTACACTTTAAACTGAAGAATGCACCTCAGAAATATCTTCTGAATTGGCTTATCTCTAAAATATAATATAGTATTACAAAATTTATAATTAGCCTATATAAAATTTGTTTAATATATAGAGACAAAGTGAAAAGTAATGCCATTTCAAGTTTACATTTGTTTAAATCAAATACCAACTGCTTCTATATACAAAAATAACACTAAAAATACAGTGATACTCCAACTACCAAAGACTCTGTCAAACAGTATTTAAAATGATATGTTTAGTCTCCAAATGGAAGTGACTAAAAATTGAGTTTATATTCCTATTTTATATCCTTTCTTTAAAACTTAAAGACATGACATAACCTAGACAAATCAAATATTCAAAGGTAAGAATTATAAGAAAGAGAGCAAATAAAGCACAATTTTCTATATGGAATTAAATCAATTAGTCATGGTGAAAGTCTCAGTGAAAGAGAAAATCAGATGATGCAATAAGAAAAGCATGGCATCTAGAATCAATGTCATCTAGATTCAGTAAGCTTTAATTTCTACATCTCTAAAACACTATAATATTTGTTAAGTTCCTTGGGTATAATACTCACTATATAAAGAGATATAATTTTCTTAAACTTTTTGATATCTTATTTTTCCAAATACTACCACCATTAATAGCAATAATAGGGATAATATAATACATCTTAACATTTAATGAGTACGACTATAAATCTTTCACTACTAATACTATATAGTGCATATACTACTGGTAGTATATACCTGATATATGGGAAAAGTGATTCATTCATTGCATATTGCCCTGTGTGTGTGTTAGTTGCTCAGTCATCTCTGAGTCTCTGCAATTCCATAGACCATAACCCATCAGGCTCCTCAGTCCATGGAATTCTCCAGGAAAAAATATTCACGTGGGTAGCCATTCCCTTCTCCAGGGGATCTTCCAGACCGAGGGATTGGACCTGGGTTCAATTTGCCCTAATATCCCCAATTTGATAAGTGAGAAAACTTAAGCTAACCTCCTCAAGAAAGCTGATAGCATGATATCACTCCACCTCCACCTCTGGCCTTGAAAAGATATCTGTAGGTAATTTCATATGTATTTAACAATCTAATACTCTTATAGTATTCAGATATGAGCTCTGCCAGTCAGTCTTTGGGGCATTATGAAACAAAAGTACTGTGGGATGACTTTCCAAATGAGATGTTCACTTGATCTAGATTACCACTAACTGTTATATTTAGTCCATACTAATTTTTTATGTTACTGTGGCTGCTCTACAATGCAATTAAAATGCCCTTAAAGGAAAAAAAAAATAATTTCACAAATGTAAAATGGATATATCAATCAATTACTGAAAAGTAGACCACATAATATCCTGCTTTATGACTTAAACTACAGCAACTATATTAGTCATCATTACTGAGCACCTATCTTATGTAGGTGTATGTAGGTGTATGACAGTCATATTACTGTGTGTTTGACAGACTTCAATCTCCATCTTCCTCTTCATTTGAATATATAAACTACTTGGGATTTATGCTCCCTAACACTGCTCTTTACCTTGTCTTTTTTTGCTGCCACCTTCTATCTTACAATTTACTTGTTTGTTTCTGACTCTCAGTTAACCTTTGACATTAATGCTTTTTACTGTATCTTCAGAGACCTCAAGGTTAGCTTATCCACAAGTGAGTCTCTGGTTTCCTTGGTCTCAACTCTAATGAGCTTCACCTTTAATACACTTAAGTCATCTATTCCCTCAGCTTACTCTGTAAATCATCATTACTTGGAAGTTTTCCACTAATTAAGTATTTAATTCTTACTTCTTTACAGTAACCCATCATTTGACAACATCACCACCTTTCAGCTTTATTTCTGTTATTCCTTCTACCTTTTCTTCAAGTCCAATGACACTTCTTTCCATTTGTATAGTATTATTTTTAATGATTTCTATTTATTGTATTTTAATTAAAAATTTTTCTGGATTTTGCAGTGAACAATCTAGTGTTCCAAGCACTTTATTGTTTCTGTTCTAAAGTCTATCCCTCCTTAAATAAACAGATTTTATGACTTTGATATCTGCCCAAAGGCAGGAAAAATGAGATTCTCTGCCAACATCACAGTGCACCTGGTTACCATTAGATTCTACCCAATATATGTTAGATTAAATGGTTAGTTGACATAAACTTACATTGCTATCTCAGCATTGCCCTGAAATGAGGAGAGTTGGAGCTATAGGTGGTCTCAGCAGAAGATGTTTGGCTAGAATTCTATGTCTGATGAAGTTTATGTGTACATTGTGTAGGAGCCAATTTTGCACATCCTGGATTTTTTGGCCCAGGCACTGCATGACTTACAAGTTGTGCCTGTACCTAGACTCATTTCCATTGTTATAGGATAGTTGTACTTCCAAATCAAGGGCAATCTAGTCACTGCTGTTGGCCTTAGATTAGCTGCTGCTGCATTAAATTTAACCTTATTAAAAACTGCTTTCAAAGGCTAGTGATTCAGTCAAGAAATAGAAGCTTCTGTTGGCTTACTGTCTACTTCAGTCCTTAAGAATTACAATTCGGGGGACATTAATTGAGGTTTTATATCTACCCTTTTTTCTCCATCTTTTTCAGAAGAAGTGACCACAGATCTGCACATTTCCGAATTTTCTCTTCTACAAGTAAATGATTCTGGCATATGAATGAACAGTTTCTAAGTTTCAGGGCCATTTGGGTGTACTGCATGATTCTTATATTTGTTATTAATTTCAGTAGTTATCAGGATGTGGGAGGAGTGAATTTGTTTCCTTTCATTGTCATAATGTATTGTTAAATTGGTTTATTAATACAGTTGATCTTTGAGTAACAGTTTGAATTGCATGGATCCACTTATACCCAGATTTTTTTCTATAGTAAATACTACAGACTGGCATGTCAGTGGTTATTTACTCTGTAAAATGTGGAACTGTAGATAGAGATTAGCAACAGTCACATATACAGAAGGGTGATTAAAAGTTACACAGGAATTTTCAACTCACTAAGGGTTGGCACCCCAATTTCTGTGTTGTTCAAAAGTCAAATGTATTTTGTTGAGGATTTTCACATCTATGTTCATCAGTGACACAGAACTGTAATTTTATTTTCCTGTAGATTTTTTGCCAGATTTTGGTATAAGTGTAAGCTGACGTCATAGAATGAATTCAAAAGTGCTTCAATTTTCTGAAATAGTTTGAGAAGAATACTGTTAACACCTTTTAGGTGTAATTAACCTATGGAGCTATCTGGTCCTGTGCCTTTGCTTGTTGGAAGTTTATTGTTGTTGTTCAGTTGCTAAGTCACGTCCAACTCTTTGTGACCCCATGAGCTGCAGCATGCCAGGTTCCCTGTCCTTTACTGTCTCTTAGAGCTTGCTCAAATTCATGTCCATCGAGTCGGTGATGCTATCTAACGATTTCATCCTTTGCTGACCTCTCCTTTTGCTTTCAATCTTTCCTAGCATCAGGGTATTTTCCAGTGCTTTAGCTCTTCACATCAGGTGGCCAAAATATTGGAGCTTCAACTTCAACATCAGTCTTCCAATGAATATGCAGGGTTGATTTCCTTTACAATTGAATGGTTTGAATTCCCTGCTGTCCAAGAGACTCTCAAGACTCTTCTCCAGCACCACAAATTGAAAGTATCAATTTTGTGTGTGTGTGCTCAGGCATCTTTATGGTCCAACTCTCACATTCATATATTACTTCTGGAAAAATCATAGCTTTGACTATATGGACCTTTGTTGACAAAGTGATATATCTGCTTTTTATACTGACTCAATATTATTACTAGTAATTGCTATACTCATATTTTATATTTCTTCCTGATTCAGTCTTCAAAGATTGTACATCTCTAGGAATTTATCCATTTTGTTCTTGGGTGTCTATTTTGTTGGCATATAACTGTTCATAGTAATATTTTATGGTTCTTTGTATTTCTGCAGTGTAGGTCAAAATTTCTCTTTCAATCATTATTTTCTTTCCTATTTATTATTTTATTTTATTTAGGTTTTTTCTCTTTTTTCTTGATGGATCTAGCAAATTTGCTTTGCTCTTCAAAGAAACAGCTCTTAGTTTCATTGATCTTTGCTATGTGTTTACATCTCTAATTCACATATTTTCGCTCTGATCTTTAGAATTTCTTTCCTTCTACTAACTTGGGATTTGTTTTTCTTTTTCTAGTTCCTTTAGGTATAAGGTTATGTTTATTTGAGATTTTTCTTGTTTCCTACAGTAGGCTTGTGTCCCTATAAACTTCCCTCTTAGAATTGCTTTTATTGCAGCTCATATATGTTGGATCACTGTGTTCCATTTTCATTTGTCTCCAGATATTTTTAGATTTCTTAGGTGACTCACTGGATATTTAGATACCAATGATATTTTTCCTTCTATAATTTTCATATTTTTAAATTGTGATATTTTCTGCTTTGCCAGGGTCCAGCCCTGGTGGATCCAGGATGATTCGAAGGGGAGACGGAGTAGGCCAGGAAAAAAAACTTATTTATTTATTAATATAAGATTAGATTAGGAAGAAATAGTGTAGTATGAAAATTAAGTGGAGAAAAGAGGGTGAATAACTTCGTTTACGTGGAAAGCCAATAAAGTCCCAGACAAGGAGCTTGCACCATCTATGTTAGGCCACCAGCGTCCGTTTAAATATCGGAGAGTGCCCTGCCTTGGGCTCTCTCTCTTACGGATCTTAGAAGCCAGGACAAGTAAGTAGACATGGCGGGCCTCCACACCCCAGATGGGAATTCAGCCTGAAATTAGAGTTAAGAGGGGACACGGGGGAAACCAGTCCTTCCAATGACTGGCCCCCGCTCTATTGTCCTTCAAGGCCTTTTATGCTTTTGATTATACATAGAGATCTATTAGCAGCCCAGACTCATCAAAACCAGGCTTTTCTCTCTGCATACAAGTCTTAGGTGATTTACATCATCTTCCCACCAAAAGGGCCAATTAACATTTTAAAGCCTTTTCTGATAAGGTTTGTCAACCAGAAGGGTTATTTGTGTTGATCTTCCCAAAGTCTGGTGCCTCTCTCAGAAAAACACTAAATAAAGTTACATTCTTACATAGCAAGGACACAAGAGGAGTGCAGTGATATATAACAAAAGAAAAGTAATTAACTCAAAAGTCTAGTGTTGCTAACATCAAAACTATTATATATCCTTTTCCATATCCTGTTTACATTGATTAACATATTCCCAGGTGCCTAAAAGATAAAGAATATGGAGGTCTGGCAGCAATCATTGAGTCAACAGTGAAATCCTGTCACCAATATGATTTTTAACTCTCTAGAAAAGGCTCTGTATCTTTAAGATGCTTTTAAGCTTTGTGCCTCTCGCCTTTGGGGGGCTGTAAGCAATTCACAAGCTGTAAGAGGTCTGGGGAAACCTGTTAGGCAAGCTAGAGAGCTATCAGAGGGGTTTAACTGAAACATCCCTTTCAAATGCAGAAGACTAAAGCCCTGATTTGACTTCTCCAGAGAATATCAGAAGAGTGGAAAAGCAGGCAGATTCTTATTTTTGGGGGTACATGCTCAGGAAATACCAGGGGGAAAACCTGAGGTCTAATTAGCCTTGCCATCAGAGCTCTGCCGCATGACCTTGTCACGGGTGGAATTCCTCAGGCTGGCTCCCAGCACTACTTTTTAATATTTATTTTTAATTTGTATTTTTTATTTAACTATAGTGTAGTTGCTTAACTATGTTTTGTTAGTTTCAGGTGTGCAGGAAAGTGGTACACTTATGCATTTGTTGTAAAGCCAGTTTAGTTGTGCTGAATTTTTTTAGCTTCAGTTCAGTTCAGCTCAGTCACTGAGTCATGTCCAACTCTTCACAACCCCACGGACCACAGCATGCCAGGCTTCCCTGTCCATCAACAGCTCCCAGAGTTTACCCAAACTCATGTCCATTGAGTCAGCGATGCCATCCAACCATTTCCTCTGTCATCCCCTTCTCCTTTTGCCCTCAATCTTTCCCAGCATCAGGGTCTTTTCAAATGAGTCAGCTCTTTGCATCAGGTGGCCAAAATATTGGAGTTGCAGCTTCAAAATCAGTCCTGCCAAAGAACATCCAAGACTGATCTCCTTTAGGATGGACTGGTTGAATCTCCTTGCAGTCCAAGGTACTCTCAAGAGTCTTCTCCAACACCACAGTTCAAAAGCATCAATTTTTCAGTGTTCAGCTTTCTTTATAGTGCAACTCTAACATCCATACATGACTACTGGAAAAACCATAGCCTTAACTAGACAGACCTTTGTTGACAAAGTACTGTCTCTGGTTTTTAATATGCTGTCTAGATTGGTCATAACTTTCCTTCCAGGGAGTAAGCGTCTTTTAATTTCATGGCTGCAATCACCATCTGCAGTGATTTTGGAGCCCTCCAAAATAAAATCAGCCAGTTTCCACTGTTTCCCATCTATTGCTATGAAGTAATGGGACCAGATGCCATGATCTTAGTTTTCTGAATGTTGAGCTTTAAGCCAACTTTTTCACTCTCCTCTTTCACTTTCATCAAGAGGCTCTTTAGATCTTCTTCACTTTCTGCCATAAGGGTGGTGTCATCTGCTTATCTGAGGTTATTGATATTTCCCAGGCCATCTTGATTCCTGCTTGTGCTTTCTCCAGCCCAGTTTCTCATGATGTACTCTGCATATAAGTTAAATAAGCAGGGTGACAATATACAGCCTTGATGTACTCCTTTTCCTATTTGGAACCAGTCTGTTTTTCCACGTCCAGTTCTAACTGTTGCTTTCTGACGCATATAGGTTTCTCAAGAGGCAGGTCAGGTAGCCTGGTATTCCCATCTATTTCAGAATTTTCCTCAGTTTTTTGGGATCCACACAGTCAAAGGCTTTGGCATAGTCAATAAAGCAGAAATAGATGTTTTTCTGGAACTCTCTTGCTTTTTCAATGACCCAGCAGATGTTGGCAATTTAATCTCTGGTTCCTCTGCATTTTCTAAAACCAGCTTGAACATCAGGGAGTTCACGGTTCACGTATTGCTGAAGCCTGGCTTGGAGAATTTTGAGCATTACTTTACTGCATGTGAGATGAGTGCAATTGTGTGATAATCTGAGCATTGTTTTGCATTGTCTTTCTTTGGGATTGAAATGATAAGTGACCTTTTCCAGTCTTGTGTCTACTGCTGCATTTTCCAAACTTTCTGGCATATTGAGTGCAGGACTTTCACAGCATCATCTTTTAGCTTAGCTTGTCTATAAAGCTCTTTCCCCTCCAAATCTGAATGATAGCCTTGTTGAGCATATTATTTTTGATTATAGATTTTTTTTTCTTTTCATCAATTTGACTATATCAGGCCACTCCTTTGTGACCTGCAAAATTTCTGCTGAAAATTCAACTTATAGTTTTGTAGGAGTGTCCTTATCTATAACTAGCAGTTTTCCCCTTGTTACTGTTAAAATTATCCTTTTAAGTTTTTGCATTTTAATTATAGAGTTTCTTGACATTTGTCCCTTTGGGTTCATATTGTTTGGGACTTTCTGTGTTTTCTGGATCTAAAAGTGTGTCTCCCTCCTCAGGTTATGGAGAGTTTTAGCTGTCAACTTATTTCTTCAAAGAAGTTCTCCTCCACTTTCACTCTCTCTTCTCCTTCTGGGATCCCTGCAATATAAATATTAGTTCACTTGATGTTGGCCCAGAGACCTCTTAAAGTACCCTCATTTTTATTTATTTATTTATTTATTTTTCTCTTCAGTCTGAACAATTTCTCCTACTCATTTTCCAGTTTATAGTTTCATTCTTCTGTTTCACGTAATCTACTGTTTTAATCTAATATAATACACTTTTCCCGTGGAACATTTTTTTATTTCAGTTATTACCTTATTCAGTTCTGTTTGGTTCTTCCTTATGTTTTCTCTTTATTAAACTTCTGACTTTGTTTATCCATTTTTCTCCTTAGTTCTTTAAACATTTTTTAAGATCACTGCCTTGATTTCTTTATGTTAGGCTGCTTACTTTCACTTTGCTTAGTTCTTCCTCTGGGACTTTATCTTTTTCCTTCATTTGCAACACATGCCTGTCATTTTATTCTGCTTAATTCTGTTTTAATTTTTATGTAGTAGGTAAGTTGGTTATGTTTCCTGATGTTGGAGAAGTGGCTCTGTATAGGTTACATCATTTGGGGCCTAGTATCACACTACCCTCTAGTCTTATATGGTCTAGTCTAGTGGCATCCTATATGTGGACTGCATTGGCCCTTCTGGTTTCGTGGGACCAACTACCATAGGTGTGCTGGTAGGTGAGGCTAGACTCTGGTTTGGTTAGTTACCAGGCCTTGCATTGTGCTGAGGTTGCTGGCTTATTGGTGGGCAGAGCTTGGTCCTTGCACAGCTAGCTATAGTCCTGGGGGGTTCCAGGATTGATGATGGCCTGCTGATAGTGCAGAGCCAGGTCATAGCTGCAAGAACATAAATCATATGCTTTTACTTTTTCAAATAAATTGCCATCTATTCAAGAACTTTTGTTCTACTACCCTTTCATCTCTAAAAATTTTATATTGAACTTAGTCTAATTATAATTAAAAAGTGACAGAAGAACCCCAGAGAAAACAATGATTTTTAAATTCAGATGCACAGATCTACTACAAACACTATTAACTAGAGAAACTGGAATAAGATATGGATTGAAACAATTTCAATATCCTGGTTGTGATAATTGCATTATATTTTTTCAATTTGTTCCCACTGGAAGAAACTAGGTAAAAGATGAATGGAATATATTTGTATTAACTCATGACTATATAGGGATTTATACACATAACAGAGTTATCTCAAAATAAAAGTTTAATTAAATTTTAAATAGCTAAATCAAACCTGTTCTAGTGTGAAAAAATGAATAACACATCAAAATTATGATTTTCTTTATAAAGATTTCTATATGTCTGTATATATATGCATATATATATATAATACATAAATGTACTGCAATAGAAATGATTCATCATTTTGATAATCAATTTAATATCAATTTTTGGCTTAAGTTTTCAACTTGACAGGATGATTTCTCTTAAAATTTATTAAGGGCATACTTTTTATTTTTATAAATAAATTCACAAATAATTTTTTACAAATATGTTTACGAATAAATCTCTATTTTTATGTATCTTAAGACAGATAACTTGAAAACAGTGAGTTTGAGTGTCATACATTATATGTTTGTTGAATCTGGAATAGTTTACACAGCTTGTTCTCTCTTTTGAACTCATTTATAAATGTCTATTCATGAAACTGAATAGCATTGCTTTCACAGTTACTCTCAGGTATACTCCTCTTCTTCACAGCAAATATTATTGATTTCTCACATAATCATGGTATTATTTATATGCATCTGGACATTTTGATATATTGTTAGTCATCGAATAAATAATATAAAGACTTTGAATAAATGGATGACAAGATTTTAAAATTTAAAAAAATACCATAATTTTAATGGGTCTATTTCTGTATACTTTAAAACAGATCAATTACAAATATATTGAATATCCTACAACTAATGTTAAATTAGATGTATTAGAGTAATAATTATTATAGGTATCTACCAGGGTCCTGATAGGAAGTGAGTGTCAAAATAAAAAAATAATAATTTGCAGAGAGTATAATAATCATTTCTGAAGGATGTAAGGAAATCAAAATGATATTGCATTAATTTGGGGCTAATAATTGTGAGGCTATGTATCCCCCTTAGGAATCAAAAGATAAGGGACCAAATAGAAAGATTGGCTAGTGCAGCCCCCTAACAGGAATGTAGCTGGTCCTGGATGACTTTGGGGAAGGTGCCAGAGGTGCCTTATCCTCCTTCCCTTATTGACATTTCTTAACGGTGCCACTTTGGCTGAATCCAACAGGAAGCCAGAAGTCAAGAGAACCAGCCAATTCAATCAATATATGTCAATTTCCTGAGGCAATGTGGGCTGAGAATGATGAGGCCTGAGTCTTGAGATGCCGAGCTCATAGCATGTTTTATATCTGATAAAATAGCAATATTTTTACTCTGTAAAAATCTAGAGCCATTTGATACAGACCATTTAAACTTATGTGAAATATTCACAGCAAAACAAAACAAAAACTGTCCAACTAGGATGGACAAATTTAATTTCCTTAAACTTGAAATATGCACTCTCACTAGCTTTCCCCTCCCCCACAACACAATAAAAATGGTACAGTCACACTAACGTGCATCGTCAGTGTGCTAAGGGTTCTTTCAGTATGCTATAGAACATTACTAATTCATTCATTGCTAAAGTCATTCAATGGACTTTTTTAGAGCACCTTCTATGTGCCTGGAATTATATTAGGTATTGGGACACAAAGATGAATAAGCCTACATCTCCAGGTACATATATCTCAATTAGAGCAGTATTTCTTATTCTTTCACATGTTTTCAGTGAAAGATTTTCCCCCTTCCCATGACATTCAATTTTTTTTTTTATGAGTACTTATTGCACTTGCCTTGATCCTTAAGTTGCATTTTAAATCTACTCCCTTTTCAGAGGGCATTTGTATTGAGTTCTCTGCTCATTTCTATTTCTTCAGATTAGACTGAGTGACAATGGAACACATGGAAACAAATTAACATGGTGGACTGATGAATTACAGGCAAAGCTAGTGTAGTGCCTTTAGAGTTTTAACAAAAAAGCAAAAGAGAAGCAAATGTCCAGGGTCTTGCTGAAATGTCAGTATTGGCTTACTTCAGCTCAATCTTCCATTCATCCTTTCCTTCACAGACTGTGAAAGTGAAGTCGTTCAGTCGTGTCCAACTCTTTGCGACCCCATGCACTGTAGCCTACTAGGCTCCTCTGTCCATGGGATTTTCCGGGCAATACTACTGGACCACTCCAGTACCGCCCCAATAGTACTGGACCTGGATCAAACCCCGGTCTCCTGCATTGTAGACAGACGCTTTACCATTTGATTCACCAGGGAAGTCACAGACTGTGGTCACTACTAAAGTTACCCTATTAACCCTATTAGTGTAACTCTTTATGTTTGTTCTCATGATTTCTATTATTTTGATAAAACTTTGTTATGATTTTTTGTTGTTGTTAAAGTCCATCACTCCTACATGTGACACTTACTCAATTCCTGTGTGTAACTGCTAAGTCGCTTCGGTCATGCGACTGACTCTGTGCGACCTCATAGAAGGAAGCCCACCAGGCTCCCCAGTCCCTGGGATTCTCCAGGCAAGAACACTGGAGTGACTTGCCATTTCCTTCTCCAATGCAGGAAAGTGAGAAGTGAAAGTGAAGTCACTCAGTCCTGCCCGACTCATAGCCACCCCATGGACCGCAGCCCACCAGGCTCCTCCATCCATGGGATTTTCCAGGCAAGAGTACTGGAGTGGGGTGCCATTGACTGTGTGTAGTGGTCCCCAGTAAAACCAGTTTGGACTGATGGAAATAGTTTTAAAAAGAAGCAATTTAGTAGGAGGGCTGGCATGTAGTAAAATTACTTTCTATGGACCTGTTTTTTGTGAACAGGTGTAAATGAATCATTTTAATGAAAATGTCAGCAGGATTGTTTCAGATGACAGAGTTGATCATTCTGCCCACTTGCCAAGCCTAGGACACAAATTGGGAAGATGAGCTCTAAATCTTACCTTCTGTGATAATTTATGAACCTTTTGTTATGCCTGCTACCCTCACCAATCACTGGTCATTGCAATCTAAATAAAACTCTGAGTAAACACATTATATTTCTTTATATTGATATCCCCATTCTTCTTCAGGCTAAAATCCAGACTGGTCACAGACTATCCCTCAAAACTCACTCCTTGTTTGTCCCCACACAAGGGGACAAATTGCCAAATTCTTTGTAAGATTCTAAGATTTCTATTCTATTTACACTCTTGTGACTTGTCTCATGTCCTTTGCTTTAGCTAGAATATCTTCTCCTCTAAGTGCCTAAAACCAGCATAAATTGCAAAAATTAATCAAGTCTTGCCTCCTCTCTAAGAATCCCCTCATTTTGTAAACATGTTGTGATACCTTCTCCCTTTAGTGTTCTCATTGTAATCATTACATACCTTCTTGAAATACTTTTTTTTTTTTTTTTCCCTGCATGGATGTTTGTATTTCTCTTATACCAGTCTCCATATTATAACTTTTGCAGCCTTATTATTTTTGCTTGATATTACCTTTTTCATAAGGATGAAACTTATCTTTTTATATTTATGGCTCTCATAGGAATAGAAATTATTGGGCAACAAATAAATACTTGCTGAATAATTATATTTGCTAGGAAGTTTCTGGAACATCCAGAAAAACAGTATTGCTAAAAAATATAATAATTATGTTTCCCCATCACTATTCATAGAGGAATTATGTGCATGGTTTATAGACTCCAGTTATTTTATTGAAAAATTAGCTGAGGTAGGAAAAGTATGAATAATTTAGTTTCTATTATTCTAGTATATCTTGCCTTCTCAAGAAAGGAAATGAAAGAGAATGTAACAGAAACGAAGCAAAACTCATTTGGAATTTTGTATTGATTCTTCTTTTTGTAGAAGCTATTAACATGACTATTTTACAGAGTTTATCTATAAATAAATTTGGTCTTAGGAAGAATAATAATTTAAGCACAAAGTTTCAGATGTTTGTTCTAATCATAAAAGCATAATGAAAGTTATAAATCAGTAGTGTGCCAGCTTTGAGATACCCTTATTTTCCCTGTTAGTACTTTTCAAAATTTTCTGCCTTTTGTTTAAATCAATTACATCCACTTTTAAAACTCACAGAACTTTCATTTCAGAGATATCACCTGTTTATACTTAAGAAATATAGTGATTGAAAAAATTGATATATAGCCATCAGATTAAGAAATACAATTCTTAAAGTAAAACAACTTATTTTTATTAATAACTTTCCTGCAGTTATCCTTAGAGAAATCACACTACTTCTTAGGTTAAAAATAGATAAAGATGAAAAAAACAAAAAATCTAACTTTCTATGTTGGCTTATCTATCTAATACTGAATATACAAAAACATTAAATATTACAATGTCTATTTCCTGTTACATTCTAATACTGAAAGCTCAATAATACATTAACTCAATAAAAACATAAGCAGTGTATATAAAATATATAAAAAATAAAACAAAAATTAATTATTTTTAACATAATATGGGTAATAGAAATATGAAAAGGCAAACCACAGAATGGGAGAAAATATATGAAAATTCTTATTCTGAGCATATAAATAACAAGCACAAATTAGTCAGAAAAGAAAATTGGTATGCAATTTTATAATTGTTTAAAAACCTTGAACATATAATTCACATATGAGAACATTCAAATGGCCAATAATTACATATGAAAATATTTAACATCATTATGCATATAAAAATACATTTTAAAATCACTGTGAAAGAAAACTAAAGATCTGCATCGAGTCTTCAATTATATATGTAAGATCATGGATATCCACATAAGTAAAATTAATTCAGGCATATGTTTTAAGAGGGGGCATTTTAACAGTCAAAAGTATACCTCAATTCAATAAAGCAAAAACAATAGAAATAAAAATAACAAAATATCATGGAAATAAATATATCTGTGTAATTGGAACACATACTGAGAGGTTTTCTAATAATTTGTAGAGGGAAAGCCGTATGTATTGAAATTCACTTTATTTATATGCCCTTTTTGTTTTTAAAACAAATGCATTTTTTTAATTGCTTTTAAGTTCATTCAGTAACATTAATTGCTAACATATTTCTGGGTATAAATCTTAATGCATTTTGTTTAATGAATAGATAAAATATAGTAAGTCCCCGACATAAAAATGAGTTCTATTTTGAGAGTACATTGTAAGTCTAATTTGTTCTCAAGACCAACAAAGTTAACTTAGGTACCCAACTAACATAATTAACTATATAATACTGTACTCTTAATAGGTTTATATTTCTTTTGCAAAAACAATACATACAAAATCAAAAACACAAATAATATTTTTAATTTTGTATTTTTAAGATTTAAATTTTTTGCACCCAAAGATGGAGAAGCTCTATACAGTCAGCAAAAACAAGACTGGGAGCTGACTGTGGCTCAGGTCATGAACTCCTTACTGACAAATTCAGACTTAAGCTGAAGAAAGTGGAGAAAACCACTAGACTATTCTGGTATGACCTAAACCAAATCCCTTATGATTATATAGTGGAAGGGAGAAATTTTAAGGGACTAGATCTGATAGACAGAATGCCTGATGAACTATGGACAAAGGTTCATAACATTGTACAGAGGACAGGAATCAAGACGATCTCCAAGAAAAAGAAATGCAAAAAAGCAAAATGGCTGTCTGAGGAGGCCTTACAAACAGCTGTGAAAAGAAGAGAAGCAAAAAGCAAAGGAGAAAAGGAAAGATATATCCATTTGAATGCAGAGTTCCAAAGAATAGCAAGGAGAGATAAAAAAGCCTTCATCAGTGATCAATGCAAAGAAATAGAGGAAAACAACAGAATGGGGAAGACTAGGGATCCCTTCAAGAAAATTAGACATACCAAGGGAATATTTCATGCAAAGATGGGCTCAATAAAGGACAGAAATGATATGGACTTAACAGAAATAGAAGATATTAAGAAGAGGTGGCAAGAATACACAGAAGAATTGTACAAAAAAAAGATCTTCATGACCTAGATAATCACGATGGTGTGATCTAGTGGAGGTGATAGAATTCCAGTTGAGCTATTTCAAATACTAAAATATGATTCTGTAAAAGTGCTGCACTCAATATGCCAGCAAATTTGGAAAATTCAGTAGTGACCACAGAACGGGAAAAGGTCAGTCTTCATTCCAATCCCAAAGAAAGGCAATGCCAAAGAATGTTCAAACTACCACACAATTGCACTCATCTCACACACTAGCAAAGTAATGTTCAAAATTCTCCAAGCCAGGCTTCAGCAATACATGAAATGTGAACTTCCAGATGTTCAAGCTGGTTTTAGAAAAGTCAGAGGAACCAGAGATCAAATTGTCAACATTGGCTGGATCATCGAAAAAGCAAGAGAATTCCAGAAAAACATCTATTTCTGCTTTATTGACTATGCCAAAGCCTTTGACTGTGTGGATCACAACAAACTGTGGAAAATTCTGAAAGAGATGGGAATATAAGACCACCTGACCTGCTTCTTGAGAAACCTATATGCAGGTCAGGAAGCAACAGTTAGAACTGGACATGGAAAAACAGACTGGCTCCAAATAGGAAAAGAAGTACGTCAAGGCTGTATATTGTCACCCTGCTTATTTAACTTATATGCAGAATGCATCATGAGAAATACTGGGCTTGAAGAAGCACAAGCTGGAATCAAGATTGCCAGGAGAAATATCAATAACCTCAGATATGCAGATGACAGATGACACCACCCTTATGGCAGAAAGTGAAGAAGTATTAAAGAGTCTCTTGATGAAAGTCAAAGAGGAGAGTGAAAATGTTGGCTTAAAACTCAATATCCAGAAAACTAAGATCATGGCATCTGGTTCCATCACTTCATAGCAATAGATAGGGAAATAGTGGAAACAGTGGCTGATTTTATTTTGGGGGACTCCAAAATCACTGCAGATGGTGATTGCAGCCATGAAATTAAAAGATGCTTACTCCTTTGAAGGAAAGTTATGACCAACCTAGACAGCATATTAAAAAGCAAAGACATTACTTTGGCAACAAAGATCCATCTAGTCAAGGCTATGGTTTGTTCAGTGGTCATCTATGGATGTGAGAATTGGACTATAAAGAAAGCTGAGCAGTGAAGAATTGATACTTTTGAACTTTGGTGCTAGAGAAGACTCTTGAGAGTCCTTTGGACTGCAAGGAGATCCAACTAGTCCATCCTGATGGAGTTCAGCCCTGGGTGTTCATTGGAAGGACTGATGTTGAAGGTGAAACTCCAGTACTTTGGCTACGTGGTACAAAAAGCTGACTCATTGGAAAAGACCCTGATGCTGGGAAAGATTCAGGGAAGGAGGAGAAGGGGACAACAGAGGATGAGATGGCTGAATGGCATCGCCAATTCAATGGACATGAGTTTGGGTAAAGTCCAGGAGTTGATGATGGACAGGGAGACCTGGTGTGCTGCGGTTCATGGGATTGCAAAGAGTTGGAGACGACTAAGCGACTGAACTGAACTGAAGGTTTAAATAAAAATTTTCATTTTAATGACAGTTAATCATGCCTGATTATTGGTTCGGTGTATAGTGGAAAAACAAACGGAGTGATGATTTAGAGGCAGATTTCTTTAAACAAAGAAGGAAAAAGGTAAATAGGAAATGAGGAAGGGACAAATGGAAGAAACAGAGAAAAGGAGTGAAAGAAAGGAAAACAGAGTTTTCACCTTGTTAAATCTATGTTAATGTGTGTTTTGAGCTTGGATTTCATCATCTGTAATGAACTATGTAATAATATACAACTGTAATAATATACAATTTGGACAGAAAATCAAATTCAGTTACTATTTGTCTGAAGCAATGCTATATTCTAAATAATTGGTCTCTATTTATATGCTAATGAAGTTGTAGTAGGTCTATTTTAATTCTAAGATATGTTTATTAATGTAAGATTTGGGTTAAGAAATTTATGTGTATTGTCTTAAAGAAAAAGAGAGTAAACTGCATATTAACACCCAAAGTCCTCACAGTTCATCTTCCAAATTATATTTAAACTAACAACAAAGTGAAAAGCATTTTAATAATTATTATACAAATAATAAAAAAGCAATGTTTGACAGTTTTTGAAAAGTAAAATACCAGATTCAAAAATACCACTTTCTGCATTTTTTCCTTTTGCATTCTCTGATAATTTATTAATCAGACATTAAAATAAGGATTCAAAATTCATTAAGCCACAGAATAACACTCATATATGTATCACTGTGCTAAGTATCTGCAATGACTATGTTGGAAAATAATTTTAACAACCAGAAATCAAGAACTAGAATGCACACATGAAACCAATATTATTCTACCAAAAGCAAATGTATTTTAAACTATTAAAAGTTTTGTCTGACAATAGGTAACTTTGAAATGTCGTTAGTAGCTTTGACTACTCTGTTATCTAATTTTTAAAAGAATCAGATTTAAATATGTAACTGTCTCATAAAATTCAGTTCAGTTCAATCTCTCAGTCGTGTTCGACTCTTTGCGATCCCATGAATCGCGGCATGCCAGGCCTCCCTGTCCATCACCAACTCCTGGAGTTCACCCAAACTCATGTCCATCAAGTCAGTGATGCCATCCAGCCATCACATCCTCTGTCGTCCCCTTCTCCTGCCCCCAATCCCTCCCAGCATCAGAGTCTTTTCCAATGAGTCAACTCTTCGCATGAGGTGGCCAAAGTATTGGAATTTCAGCTTTAGCATCATTCCTTCCAAAGAACACCTGGGACTCATTTCCTTTAGAATGGACTGATTGGATCTGGATTAAGAAAGTGAAAGAAAGTGAAATCGCTCAGTCGTGTCCGACTCTTTGCGACCCCATGGGCTGTAGCCTATCAGGTTCCTCTGTCCATGGGATTTTCCAAGCAATAGTACTGGAGCGGATTGCCATTTCCTTCTCCAGGGGATCTTCCCAACCCAGGGATCGAACCGCATTGTAGACAGAAGCTTTACTGTCTGAGCCACCAGGGAAGTTTTAAATTTGGATTCAAATATCGAGATTCACTTACTTTCAAAGTGTTCCATTTATCCTTAAAATGGCATTAATATACCACCTGTTACAGTGGCTAGCTTTTCTTTTCCTTTATGTTCTTGCTCTAAAACTAATAAGAAACAAACCATCCCTATGTTTTCAGAATATATTGCAATCCTCTAGTATGAGTTCTATCCTTCAAGACAACTGGTCTTGTCAGTTGGTGACATCCTGTCCTGTTTGTTATGGGAATTGGTCTGTTTAGATATTTCTGGGAACATTAACTTTCTCCTTTTATCCCATCCTCTTGTTTTTCCATTTCTATCAGTTATAATTGCAGCCAAACTACTCTCTCTAAAGCCTCTCATCTCTTAGGAGCTGTCATCTTTCAAGTTTTACATTATGGATCTTTTCCTGGAACTTCTGAACTCTGCTGCTTTCAGGTGCCCTATTTGACTCTGGCTCTTCCCGATCTGTCAATTTCTGTGAGGATTCCTGTAATTTTTGTTTAACCCACTTTATCCATCTTGATCTCACTTAAATGCAAGGTATGAACACCTCTACTAGATTCCTCTATCTTCTGGGAAATATCTTTTTAAACACATTTTCTGGATTTTTTTTTTCTTTCTTTTTTCTCTCATAGGCCTGGGCAATATATTTCTATTCATATCTCATCAGTCCTAGTTTTCCAATACAGAGTTTTGTCTCTGTTATTCCTTTTTCTACATCATTTGTAATACATTTAACCTCTAGCAATTCATCCAAATTACTGTTTAAGTGTTCCACTAATTCATAGCTCCACTGGTTTCTGTTTCAGAAAAGCAAGTCTTTTTATCCTATGTTTCTCTAGATATCTGGAGACCTTGGCTCTCCAGATCTCAGGGTGTAGTTTGACATGAAACCTAAATTCTCTGATGGGTCCAAGAAAGGTTATTAATTTTTAGTTTGTCTGGCTTTACCTTTTGTATAAATGGCAGTGACGTCCTCCAAACTTTTATTTCAAGTTTAAATTAGAGATCTTTGCTTTAATTTGTAATCTTTCTGGTTAATTCTGATATTTTTACCTCATTTTTTGGTTGACCTTTTACTTAAATATTTAATACATAGTTATTTTATATTTTATATGTGAATGTTTGGATTATTTGGTGTCTAAATATGCTGTTTGTCATGTTTTATTTTGGAAAATTAAGTACTAAGTTCTGTTAAAGCTGCCTTCCTCTGGAGGAAATTTCAGTCTGATTCTGCTAGGCTAGTAGGTAATACTTGCACTTAATGTCTTTCCTTGGGATTTACCCAGTCTCAAGGCTACTAGATATTGTATCCCTAGAAACATGTAAAAATAAACTAACAATACTTATTCTCAAATGGGACTTTTATTTCCATTTTCTAGTGAGAGCAAATCATTCATTTTCCTCATGATATTTTCTTCTCTTCCATTCCAGTCCATTTTACTTTAATTTTTATTTGATTTTATTCCACCCTGTAGTTCCACTTAAGTTGCAGCCACTACAAGGGACTTCTTTTAGGTTCAACTGTTAATACCAAAAATTTAGAAATAAATCCCTCAATATTTATGTTTCCAGAAAGGTTTTTTTTTTTTTTTTTTTTTTTTTCCCCGGAATATTCTTTGCCTCTGATTTTGCTCATAACAGGCTGTATTGCTGTTCCTTGAACATGCTGTGTGTGCTTACACTTCATAGATGTTTGCAGTTGTTGATTTCTTTACCTTCTATTTTTCCTTCATATATTAAGATGGCTTTCTTTTATATCACTTTTTCTGGTCTTCATTTCCATGTTAACTTATTTCTCACTGACTACACATTTTAAAATTGCATCTTTTCCTAAAACTTTGTATCCCATTTTCTTCTTCTGAAGGGCTTCCTGAGATTTATTTATCTGTTTAGTATACATCATCATCTAATAGTCTATAACTTTTAACTAACATTGTTTTATTGTATTTTCTCAAGGAGAGTGAATGATTTAAGAGAGCAAATAACTTGTTTATTAAATTCCTGACATATATCCTAAAACACAGTTAGAGTTCAATAAATATACGTTAAATACATAAGTGAATTAAGTGGTAAACTGTGTTTATCGTCTTGAATATAGTGGTGATTTGTCTTTTTTTTTCCTATTATTAACTTCCTCACATTCCTCACTTAGGAAATTTGGTAAGAAACTGAGTCTGATTCCTGCTCAGAAGATCAGTTTAACAGACTGAATTTCAGGGCCTCCTATGCAGCTTGACACATAACCAGCTTGATGCATCATCAGCTACCTACTTGAATTATGAGTTAGGGATCCAAGTGAGACAGCAGTAACAGATGAAAATGTATGAAGATGAGATGATACTAACATTCAGTTTATTGGGGAACTGGGATTAAGGTCTCCAATGGCAAACTTTATTGTTCAGTACTTGTGTGAAATCATGGTATTTAGTATCAGCAGCAACTTGGCAGTTCTCATCTGTCTATATATCATGCTTTGGGTAAATTCTGGCTGCTGCTTGATTCTATGATTATGCTTTTCCCCAGGTTTGGCATCACCCTTAAACAGTAGATATAGACACACAGATAACAGTAATTATATTTTCCAACACTCTGCTGCAATCTTAATGCAAGCCTCATTAACCTGAGTTTATGTAAGCACCTCTTACCTGGGTTTCCTTTCTGCTTCGAACTTCCACAACCATTCTTTCCCGTTCTTCACTCAATTTTCAATTCATCTTCAAAAAAGTTATTAAATAACATTTAATATATAAAGAAATATAGCTCTAATTTACTCATTACTTTTCGAGTAATTCTAGTCCACAGGTTTTGTTTTGTTTGGTTTTATTATTTTGTTTGTTTGTTTTTTGAGATCTTAGACTTCTCAATGAAAATATGTGTTCTCTCTCACTGAACGTGTATAGTCCTATACTCAGAAAACATTTGTATGTAATACATTGAAAGTTACTTAACTTATGTTGATTTTATAAACAATATGTATAAATGTCTGAATCTTTATATATCATTTTTGTTCAAAGTTAATAGCTACTTAATATAAAAGGCTTACTGTATCTAAATTGTGCCAATTAAGTTGTTTTATACTTGTTCAGAAGCCAATTTCATATGAAATTCATTGTTTTTCTTGAGATGATAGATCATATTATGGAGTCATCTTTAGTTTTGCAAGGCAAGTGTATTCCTGAAATTCATTAAAATTTTAACTATACTTTAATTTTAGAGCAATTTCCATTCAGCAAAGTTGAATGGAAAGAGTTCCTATATACTTGGCAAAACCGCCTACACTATGAATATCACACACCACAGTGATATAACTGTTATAATCATGAACCCATATTGCACATCATTACCACCTAAAGTCCATAGTTTACATTAGAGTTCACTCCTGGTGATGTACAGTCTATGGATTAGCAAGGGTTAGTCACTCAGTCAAACCCAATTCTTTGCCATCTCATGGACTGCAGCCCACCAGTCTCCTCTGTCCATGAGATTTTCCAGGCAAGGATACTGCAGTGGGTTGCTATTTCCTTCTCCAGGGGATCTTCCCAACCCAGGGATCGAACCCAGGTCTCCTGCACTGCAGGCAGATTCTTTACTGAGTGAGCTACAAGGGAAGCCCTATGGGTTGGGCATATATAAAATGACATGTGGCCATCGCTATAGTATCATATAAAGTGGTTTCACTGCCATAAATATCTTCCATGCTCTGCCTATTTATCTCATTCACTACCTTTCACTTTTAATTCAACTTTTCCCCCCAACTCACAATGTTATAACTGTTTTTCAGTACTTGATTGAAGGGACAAAAGAAGGTTTAAATTCATTCTGAGCTCTCCTACTTCACTTGAACACTGTAGATCTAGCCTATATCTATGAAAATAACATCTATTTCATGACTGAATGGTAGTATTTTCATATGAAACTTGAACTCTCAGAACTGGTTTGAAGAAAAATACTCACAATGTGCTTTACAATAAAAGGGTATATCACAGCAAAACAGAATTATGTAAAGAGCTATATTACTGAATTTATGTTGCAAAATTTTTCTTTGTCTTCAAATAATTGTAGCCATCTTTGATAGACAATAGCATTTGATTCCATTTACATCAGCAAAGAAAGAATTATGAAACTTGTAGCAGTTCTATATTGACACAAAAATGCTTACTAAAAATGACCTCAGAAAACCTCAGGGGTATACAATTGGCATACAAACCTCATGCATATGGAGATCTAGATTGGGCTATGCTGATGCAAGTTAATCCTGGAACATGTCTCCTAACCTCCTCCTGGGACTAGTTAAATAGTCTAGGTGGTTTTTGTTTGTTTGTTTATTTTTAACCTAGAGATTGCAAAGGTGTAAGAAAGCATGTAGAAACAAGCTAGCAATCTTCAAAATTGTCTTATAACTGTCTGAAGCTAAAGTCCGAGAGAAGAGCACCACACAGCTGCATGACAGATGGCATGGGCATAGGGAAAAATGAGGGATGAGAGAGAGATTGGGGGCAGGAGGAGAAGGGGACGACAGAGGATGAGATGGCTGGAAGGCATTACTGACTGCATGGATGTGAGTCTGAGTGAACTCTGGGAGTTGGTGATGGACAGGGAGGCCTGGCGTGCTGCGATTCATGGGGTCGCAGAGTCAGACACGACTGAGCGACTGAACTGAACAGTAATGCATACCTAAGTATGAATTCAGCTTAGTTACATTTAGCATAAATCCGTACTTAAATGATACATAAATGCTTAGTCACTCAGTCATGTCTGACTCTTTGCGGCCCTATGGGCTGTTAGCCGGCCAGACTCCTCTGTCTGTGGGGATGCTCCAGGCAAGAATACTGGAATAGGTTGCCATGCCCTCATCCAGGGGATCTTCCCAACCCAGGGATGCAACCGAGGTCTTCAACATTGCAGGAGGATTCTTTACTCTCTGAGCCACCAGGGAAGCCCTAAGTGACATAAGTTTATGTCAAAGTACATACATATATACTTATGTCAGAGTTGAACTTTCCTTTTCCCCCATGGGATGCTTCAACATATGTAATATAAAGTATAGGTAGTATAAAGTTGATAGAATAATTGTTAAAATAATCTGTTTCAAATATCTTCCACTGCTTCAAGTCACAAAACAGCTCAGCCAGTCTAAGAAAACTTGTATTTTTCCAATATGCCCCAAATGTGCCTGATTTCTTTTTCTTGGTAATACAATTATAACCTTTTCAAGTTGCTATAGAGGCAACACTTTTAGTTTTACTTTTTCGCTTGCTCAGTTTTATATGGTTCTAGCCTTTTCACTTCAGTATCCTCACTGAAACACTCAGCAGTAAAAACAAAAGTGTTACAAGATGGAGGCAGTTAAAATGGTTCTGTCACTTTGTAGAGTCTCTGTTTCTATTTAAGGGAAACGCATATGATTCAAACGTGACATTGATAATAATTTGTTACTTTAGAATATCATAAATTGTTTCTTCATATGATGCAAACTTGCTCATCATTTATGTGGAGTGAAATCCAGCATATTAACATAATTTTATAAGAATTTTTGATTCCTTGAAGAATCAGAGAAAATTATACATATAAATATTTCATGTTTTAATTTGTACTGGGTTCATGGGGGACTAGAAGACATAAGCTAATGATTGTTTACTTCATTTCTTAGAGGTGATATGTTTATTTTATTAGTCAAACATATCATATTTGAATCCTAGCTCAACAGCTTTCCAAGTAGGACATCTCAGATTGATTATGACATTTTTGAAACTCAGCTTTCTCACATTTAAATGAGAATAAGCTCAATGTTACTATGTATTACATGAATTAAAAGTCAAGATATATGTGTCACATATACAAAATATGTATATAAGTATATATGTAATCTAACTATTTGTTTCATGAATTAAAAGCACATGCTATTAAGCTGCTAAATTGCTTCAGTCATGTCTGACTCTGTGTGACCCCATAGACGGCAGCCCACCAGGCTCCCCTGTCCCTGGGATTCTCCAGGCAAGAACACTGGAGTGGGTTGCCATTTCCTTCTCCAATGCATGAAAGTAAAAAGTGAAAGTGAAGTCGCTCAGTCATTCTGACTCTTCGCGACCCCATGGACTACAGCCTACCAGGCTCCTCCATCCATGGGATTTTCCAGGCAAGGGTACTGGAGTGGGGTGCCAGTGCCTTCTCTGAAAAGCACATGAGATACATATAAATAGAGATATTTACACTATTTAAAACCAGACACACACACAGTTTTAAACAGTATCAGATAACTAGAAAGTGCAGAAAGCACGCAGTAAGTTATATTGAGCTTTGGGAAAAAGACAATCTCTCCTACAAAGGGTGTTGGGAAAACTGGAATGCTCCATGTAAACCAGTGAAGTCACAACACACTTTCATACCATACACAAATAAATTCAAAATGCTTAAAGACATAAACTTAAGACATGAAACCATAAAACTCCTAGAAGAGAACATTAGCAAAACATTCTCTGATGTAAGTGGCATCAATATTTTCTTAGTCTCTCAAGCAATAGAAACAGAAGCCTAAATAACCAAATGGGGGGAAAACATAAACAAACTTATAAGTTTTGCATAGCAAAAGAAACCATAAACAAAATGAGAGGACAACCTATAGAATGGGAGAAAATATTCGCAAATGATCTGACAGAGCAGGATTTCGTTTCCAAAATATACAAACAGCTCAAACAATTCAACACACACTCATAAAAACACACACAGCCCAATCAAAAAATGAGCAGAAGAACTAAATAAATATTTCTCCAAAAAGGACATACAGATGGGCAAGAAGCACATGAAAAGATGCTCAATGTTGCTAATTGTTAGAAAAATTCAATCAAAACTACAATGAAGAACCACCTCACACTGGTCAGAATGCCCATCATTGCCGGGGTCCAGCCCCGGTGGATCCAGGGTGATTCAAAGTGTGGACGGTGTAGGCAAGGAAAACATCTATTTATTAATATAAGATTAGATTAGGAAGAATTAGTGTAGTAGGAAAATTAAGTGGAGAAAAGAGGTTGAATAACTTAGTTTACGTGGAAAGCCAATAAAGTTCCTGACAACGAACTTGCACCATCTATGTTAGGCCGCTGGCGTCCGTTTGAATATCGGAGAGTGCCCCGCCTTGGGCCCTCTTACGGATCTTAGAAGCCAGGACAAGTAAGTAGACATGGTGAGCCTCCACGCCCCAGATGGGAATTCAGCCTGAAATTAGAGTAAAGAGGAGACACGGGGGAAACCAGTCCTTCCAATGACTGGTCCTGGCCTCTATTGTCTAGAAAGGCCTTTCGTACCTTTTTGATTGCACATAGAGATCAATGGGTAATACAAAATTATGCAGTGTTAGCAGCCCAGACTCTTATCAAAACCAGGCTTTTCTCTCTGTATACCTAGTTGTATACACAAGTCTTAGGTAATTTGCATCATCTTCCGGCCAAAAGGGCCAATTAACATTTTACAGCCTTTTTTCTGATAAGGGTTTGTCAACCAGAAGACTTATTTGTGTTGATCTTCCCAAAGTCTGGTGCCACTCTCAGAAAGTACTAAATAAAGTTACATTCTTACATAGCAAAGATACAGCAATTTATAACAAGTAAAAGGAGTACAGTGATTTACAACAAAAGAAAAGTAATTAACTCAAAAGTCTAGTGTTGCTAACATCAAAACTACTATATATCTTTTTCCATATCCCATTTACATTGATTAACATCCTCCTAGGTGCCTAAAAGATAAAGAATATGGAAGCCTGGCAGCAATCATTGAGTCAACAGTGAAAACCCATCACCAATATGATTTTTAACTCTCTAGAAAAGGCTCTGTATCTTTAAGATGATTTTAAGCTTTGTGCCTCTCGAGGTTGGGGGGCTGTAAGCAATTCACAAGCTGTAAGAGGTCTGGGGAAACCTGTTAGGCAAGCTAGAGAGCTATCAGAGGGGTTTAACTGAAACATCCCTTTCAAATGCAGAAGACTAAAGCCCTGATTTGACTTTTCCCAGAGAATATCAGAAGAGTGGAAAAGCAGAGTACAAAGGCCAGCAGATTTTTGGTTTTTGGGGTAAATGCTCAGGAAATTCCAGGGGGAACCCCTGAAGCCTGATCATGTCCTTGTGTTTTGTCAGGCTTCCTTCCTCAGGACCTTGTCATGGGCGGGATTCCTCATGCTGGCTTCCGGCACATCATTAAAAAGTCTACAAATAACAAATGATGGAAAGGGTGTGGGAAAAGCAAATTCCCTTGAACTGTTGGTGGGAATGTAAGCTGATGCAAACAGATAGGAAAATAGTACAGTGGCTACTCAAAAAACTGAAAATGGAGTTGCTATATGATCCAGCAATCCCATTACTGAATATATATCTGGACAAAACTATAATTCCAAAAGATACATGCACTCTTTTGTTCATAACAACACTATTCACAATAACCTAGATATGGAAACAATCTAAATACCCATTGACAGGTGGATGGATAAAGAAGATGTGGGGTGTGTGTGTGTGTTTGTGTGTGTGTGTGTGTATAATGGAAAACTACTTAGCAATAAAAAAAATAAAAGAATATCATTTGCAGCAAAATGGATGACACAGTGTCATACTAAGTGAAGTAACTCATAAAGACAAACACCATACGATATCACTTATATGTGGAATCTAAAATACAACACAAATGAACTTATTTATGAAACAGACTCACAGACATATTGAACAGACGTGTGGTTGCCAAGGGGGAGGGGATTTGAGGAGGGATGGAGTGGGAGGTAATGGTTAGCAGACGTAAACTATTATATAGAGAGAATGGATAAACAACAGTTCTACTTTATAGCACAGGGAATTATATTCACTACCCTATGGAAAACTGAAACAGAAAATTATATATATATATATACCTGAATCACTTTGCTGTACAGCAGAAACTAGCACAACATTGTAGATCTGCTATTCTTCAGTGAAAATTTTTATCTAGCTCTAAAAACAAAGATATGGCATTCGATAGGCATTCTAGAAAATCTGTTGTATGAATTAGTACAACTGTTACAACTATTATTGTCATCATTACTATCATTGTTTTATTATGTTTTGATGCATTTCAATGATATGGAACTACTATTAATGTTTTAAGTACACAGTACTCTTTTTGTTTTCTGTCACTTTTCATATCATTCCCTTTTCCCCACCTTTGAAATGAGTTTACTATTTTTTTCTACCCAGTGATTACCTGCTCTACTGCCATAACTCATAACCAGCATCATCTAGTCTTTGACTTTATTTGACCAAAACCCTGATACTTGAGTTGTATCTAAAATACTAATTTTACTTTTAACACAAGTTTGGTTCAGTTCAGTCACTCAGTCATGTCCAACTCTTTGCAACCCCATGGACTGCAGCATACAAGGCTTCCTTGTGCATTACCAACTCCTCGAGCTTGCTCAAACTCATGTCCATCGAGTCAATTACGCCATCCAACCATCTTATCCTCTGTCATCCCCTTCTCCTTCTGCCTAAATCTTTCCCAGCATAAGGGTCTTTTCCGGTGGGTTGACTCTTCACATCAGGTGGCCAAAGTATTGGAGCTTCAGGTTCAGCATCGGTCCTTCCAAAGAATATTCAGGACTGATTTCCTTTAGGATTGACTGGTTAGATCTCCTTTCAGTCCAGGGGACTCTCAAGGATCTTCTCCAACACCACAGTTCAAAAGCATCAATTCTTCAGCACTCAGTTTTCTTTTATGGTCCAACTCTCACATCCATACAAAACTACTGGAAAAATCACAGCTTTGACCATATGGACCTTTGTTGGTAAAGTAATGCAATGTGTCTAACATAAGATGTTTGACAACTAATGCAAGGTGCTTTAAAAGTTGTCTGCATTGATATCTCTCAATAGACTATTAGGTCATTGAAGGAAAGGGTACAGATCATTTATCTATTTTTCTTAAAGATCCAGCATTCTCTATTCTGCTGAAAAATGGCTGATTTCATTATTTCTATTATTGTAAATCAATAATATTTTTTTCTAATGCATTCAATATTCTCTGTCTAGTACCTCATATTTGTCTTGAAGCCATACTAGAATTAATGAGATGCAGAGAGAGGAGAGCATGGTCTCTAACCCTACATGTCAAGCTTCATTTCATGGCACCTATAATATTTAATGGTAGATGAGGAAGTAATTTAACTGAATATCACTGCAATAGCAATTCAGGCTACTGTCCATTGCATGTTTCTCTGAAGGGAAGACACATTATATTCCATTTAGGACAATCAGGATCATTGTCTCTCTTGGAGACATATACAATGTGAATAGTTTAAAATATAATTTATTTTCAGGCTGAGGACTTAGTACTATGGTGATTCTTAGAAAATAAAAATAAGCTGATATGCCTTACCATTGTTCTTCTTGTTGTAAAGCATGCATTTTTACAAAGTTGTTAATGATGTGGGTATTGTACATTTTCAGAGTCAAAGCACAGATAACTTGCTTTTAATCATGAATAATGAGTTAGGTTCAGATTTGAACAATCCCAGGTGACAAATTTCCTTCCTTTTTTTCAAAGAATTCAAGCAAAATAAATTTTCTTTCTTTGCTCTCTTATAGTCTGGTGTTAGCTAATTGTATCTCATATGGACCTATGAAATTATGATCCTTAATGCCCATCATATCAAGAACAGACTTTCTGGTCATCTTCATTTGTCTTCCACTACTAAATCCATTCTTCCTCCTTGTAGGTCATAAGAGTCTCCATACTGGTTTCAACCTACCCTTGAACAATTATGTGTTGTGTAAAAATTAAAGATTCTAACTGCTTTAAAGCGGTGTACTGATTTGGTTGACCTTGCTCTTTCAGATTCAATGTGAATCATTGGACATAACTTCAAAATGACTCATGCATTCAAAGCTTTATTTACATAAGCTTTATGGAAAGGTCAGTAATTTAAATTGAATTACTATTAAATTTAGTAAATTCGATTCACTAAAAATTGAAAATTTTACTAAGTGAAGAATTTTCTGAAATGTACTTCTCAATAACTAATATTCCTTTTTGAATGTGACTAAGATGCACAGTGGAAAGATACCTATTATTATTAGCCTTTCTAATGTTTTTAAATTTTATTTTATTTAAAAATTGTGTTAAAATACACAAAACATAAAATGTACCATCTTAACCACTTTTAAGTGCACTGTCAGATGGCATTAAGTGCATTCACATGGTTGAATCATCACCATCAACCTCTGGAACTTGATAACTGAAACCTGCAAAGCTGAAACCTGATAGCCATTAAATAATAATTTCCCTTTCACCCCTCTCTCCAAACCCTGGCAATAACCATAACTCTGTCTATATGGATTTGACTATTCTTACTGCCTCATGTAAGTGGTATTTGTCCTTTTGTGACTGGCTTACTTCACTCAACATAATGCCATTAAGGCTCATCCATGTTATAACATGTATGATTCCATGGTTATAGATATGTATATGTACTGTTAATACACATTAACAGCAAGCTACCAGTCCAGTGACATGATAGACACCAGTCACATGTGACTTTAAAACTGAAATAAGGCTGGAGTGACTTAGGATCTAAAATTAAAATTTATCTTAATTAATTTAAGCTTGCATTGACACATATAACTGACTGGTGGCTATTCTATTAGCAAACTCTATATAACCTGCATCTATTATTTTCTCATTTTATCAATTTTAGATATTATTTTTATTGATATATTATTGTTTAGGTCATATACATCTTCCTCTCATTCAACCACTAACACATTAAAAAATAAATGTCAGTTATCTTCATATCTTTAAACTAATGCACCAATCTTTTATGTCCTTCTTTTAACAGCTATAAACTAAGCTGCTAATTGGTATTAACACTCTTAAATTTTCTTATAGCTTTTTGGACTTTTATTTTGCATGCTAGCAAGGCTTATAACAATTATATTCTCTTTTGTAATTATAATTCAGGTGCCACTCTTTTGAGCCAGCAAATATTATCAACTATAACTCCTAACAATCATTTCATTTATCTCTTTCTCATAGTGATTTTTATTTTGTTTCTCTGTATTTTATTTTATTTTTTTTATTTTTATTTTTTTTAATTTTAAAATCTTTAATTCTTACATGTGTTCCCAAACATGAAACCCCCTCCCACCTCCCTCCCCATAACATCTCTGTGGGTCATCCCCATGCACCAGCCCCAAGCATGCTGTATCCTGCGTCAGACATAGACTGGCGATTCAATTCTTACATGATAGTATACATGATAGAATGCCATTCTCCCAAATCATCCCACACTCTCCCTCTCTCTCTGAGTCCAAAAGTCCGTTATACACCGCTGTGTCTTTTTTCCTGTCTTGCATACAGGGTCGTCATTGCCATCTTTCTAAATTCCATATATATGTGTTAGTATACTGTATTGGTGTTTTTCTTTCTGGCTTACTTCACTCTGTATAATCGGCTCCAGTTTCACCCATCTCATCAGAACTGATTCAAATGAATTCTTTTTAATGGCTGAGTAATACTCCATTGTGTACAAGTACCACAGCTTTCTTATCCATTCATCTGCTGATGGACATCTAGGTTGTTTCCATGTCCTGGCTATTATAAACAGTGCTGTGATGAACATTGGGGTACATGTGTCTCTTTCAATTCTGGTTTCCTCGGTGTGTATACCCAGCAGTGGGATTGCTGGGTCATAAGGTAGTTCTATTTGCAATTTTTTAAGGAATCTCCACACTGTTCTCCATAGTGGCTGTACTAGTTTGCATTCCCACCAACAGTGTAGGAGGGTTCCCTTTTCTCCACACCCTCTCCAGCATTTATTGCTTGCAGATTTTTGGATCGCAGCCATTCTGACTGGTGTGAAGTGGTACCTCATTGTGGTTTTGATTTGCATTTCTCTGATAATGAGTGATGTTGAGCATCTTTTCATGTGTTTGTTAGCCATCCGTATGTCTCCTTTGGAGAAATGTCTATTTAGTTCTTTGGCCCATTTTTTGATTGGGTCGTTTATTTTTCTGAAATTGAGCTGCATAAGTTGCTTGTATATTTTTGAGATTAGTTGTTTGTCAGTTGCTTTATTTGCTATTATTTTCTCCCATTCAGAAGGCTGTCTTTTCACCTTGCGTATATTTTCCTTTGTTGTGCAGAAGCTTTTAATTTTAATTAGATCCCATTTGTTTATTTTTGCTTTTATTTCCAGAATTCTGGGAGGTGGATCATAGAGGATCCTGCTGTGATTTATGTCTGAGAGTGTTTTGTGTATATTCTCCTCTAGGAGTTTTATAGTTTCTGGTCTTACATTTAGATCTTTAATCCATTTTGAGTTTATTTTTGTGTGCGGTGTTAGAAAGTGATCTAGTTTCATTCTTTTACAAGTGGTTGACCAGTTTTCCCAGCACCACTTGTTAAAGAGATTGTCTTTACTCCATTGTATATTCTTGCCTCCTTTGTCAAAGATAAGGTGTCCATATGTGTGTGGATTTATCTCTGGGCTTTCTATTTTGTTCCATTGATCTATATGTCTGTCTTTGTGCCAGTACCATACTGTTTTGATGACTGTGGCTTTGTAGTAGAGCCTGAAGTCAGGCAAGTTGATTCCTCCAGTTCCATTCTTCTTTCTCAAGATTGCTTTGGCAATTCGAGGTTTTTTGTATTTCCATACAAATCTTGAAATTATTTGTTCTAGTTCTGTGAAAAATATGGCTGGTAGCTTGATAGGGATTGCGTTGAATTTGTAAATTGCTTTGGGTAGTATACTCATTTTCACTATATTGATTCTTCCAACCCATGAACATGGTATATTTCTCCATCTATTAGTGTCCTCTTTGATTTCTTTCATCAGTGTTTTATAGTTTTCTATATATAGGTCTTTAGTTTCTTTGGGTAGATATATTCCTAAGTATTTTATTCTTTTCGTTGCAATGGTGAATGGAATTGTTTCCTTAATTTCTTTTTCTACTTTCTCATTATTAGTGTATAGGAATGCAAGGGATTTCTGTGTGTTGATTTTATATCCTGCAACTTTACTATATTCATTGATGAGCTCTAGTAATTTTCTGGTGGAGTCTTTAGGGTTTTCCATGTAGAGGATCATGTCATCTGCAAACAGTGAGAGTTTTACTTCTTCTTTTCCCATTTGGATTCCTTTTATTTCTTTTTCTGCTCTGATTGCTGTGGCCAAAACTTCCAGAACTATGTTGAATAGTAGCGGTGAAAGTGGACACCCTTGTCTTGTTCCTGACTTTAGGGGAAATGCTTTCAATTTTTCACCATTAAGGATAATGTTTGCTGTGGGTTTGTCATATATAGCTTTTATTATGTTGAGGTATGTTCCTTCTATTCCTGCTTTCTGGAGAGTTTTTATCATAAATGGATGTTGAATTTTGTCAAAGGCCTTCTCTGCATCTATTGAGATAATCATATGGTTTTTATTTTTCAATTTGTTAATGTGGTGAATTACATTGATTGATTTGCGGATATTGAAGAATCCTTGCAACCCTGGGATAAAGCCCACTTGGTCATGGTGTATGATCTTTTTAATATGTTGTTGGATTCTGATTGCTAGAATTTTGTTGAGGATTTTTGCATCTATGTTCATCAGTGATATTGGCCTGTAGTTTTCTTTTTTTGTGACATCTTTGTCAGGTTTTGGTATTAGGGTGATGGTGGCCTCATAGAATGAGTTTGGAAGTTTACCTTCCTCTGCAATTTTCTGGAAGAGTTTGAGTAGGATAGGTGTTAGCTCTTCTGGAAATTTTTGGTAGAATTCAGCTGTGAAGCCGTCTGGACCTGGGCTTTTGTTTGCTGGAAGATTTCTGATTACAGTTTCAATTTCCGTGCTGGTGATGGGTCTGTTAAGATTTTCTATTTCTTCCTGGTTCAGTTTTGGAAAATTGTACTTTTCTAAGAATTTGTCCATTTCTTCCACATTGTCCATTTTATTGGCATACAACTGCTGATAGTAGTCTCTTATGATCTTTTGTATTTCTGTGTTGTCTGTTGTGATCTCTCCATTTTCATTTCTAATTTTATTGATTTGATTTTTCTCTCTTTGCTTCTTGATGAGTCTGGCTAGTGGTTTGTCAATTTTATTTATCCTTTCAAAGAACCAGCTTTTGGCCTTGTTGATTTTTGCTATGGTCTCTTTTGTTTCTTTAGCATTTATTTCTGCCCTAATTTTTAAGATTTCTTTCCTTCTACTAACTCTGGGGTTCTCCAATTCTTCCTTTTCTAGTTGCTTTAGTTGTAGAGTTAGGTTATTTATTTGACTTTTTTCTTGTTTCTTGAGGTATGCCTGTATTGCTATGAACTTTCCTCTTAGCACTGCTTTTATAGTGTCCCACAGGTTTTGGGTTGTTGTGTTTTCATTTTCATTAGTTTCTATGCATATTTTGATTTCTTTTTTGATTTCTTCTGTGATTTGTTGGTTATTCAGAAGTGTGTTGTTCAACCTCCATATGTTGGAATTTTTAGTAGTTTTTCTCCTGTAATTGAGATCTAATCTTAATGCATTATGGTCAGAAAAGATGCTTGGAATGATTTCGATTTTTTTGAATTTATCAAGTTTAGATTTATGGCCCAGGATGTGATCTATCCTGGAGAAGGTTCCATGAGCACTTGAAAAAAAGGTGAAATTCATTGTTTTGGGGTGAAATGTCCTATAGATATCAATTAGGTCTAATTGATCTAATGTATCATTTAAAGTTTGCGTTTCTTTGTTAATTTTCTGTTTAGTTGATCTGTCCATAGGTGTGAATGGGGTATTAAAGTCTCCCACTATTATTGTGTTATTGTTGATTTCCCCTTTCATACTTGTTAGCATTTGTCTTACATATTGCGGTGCTCCTATATTGGGTGCATATATATTTATAATTGTTATATCTTCTTCTTGGATTGATCCTTTGATCATTATGTAGTGGCTTTCTTTGTCTCTTTTCACAGCCTTTGTTTTAAAGTCTATTTTATCAGATATGAGTATTGCCACTCCTGCTTTCTTTTGGTCTCTATTTGCGTGGTATATCTTATTCTAGCCCTTCACTTTTAGTCTATATGTGTCCTTTGTTTTGAGGTGGGTCTCTTGTAAGCAGCATATAGAGGGGTCTTGTTTTTGTATCCATTCGGCCAGTCTTTGCCTTTTGGTTGGGGCGTTCAACCCATTTACGTTTAAGGTAATTATTGATAAGTATGATCCCGTTACCATTTACTTTATTGTTTTGGGTTCGGGTTTATACATCCTTTTCGGTTTCCTGTCTAGAGAATATCCTTTAGAATTTGTTGGAGAGCTGGTTTGGTGGTGCTGAATTCTCTCAGCTTTTGCTTGTCTGTAAAGCTTTTGATTTCTCCTTCGTATTTGAATGAGATCCTTGCTGGGTACAGTAATCTGGGCTGTAGGTTATTGTCTTTCATCACTTTAAGTATGTCTTGCCATTCCCTCCTGGCCTGAAGAGTTTCTATTGAAAGATCAGCTGTTATCCTTATGGGAATCCCCTTGTGTGTTATTTGTTGTTTTTCCCTTGCTGCTTTTAATATTTGTTCTTTGTGTTTGACCTTTGTTAATTTAATTAATATGTGTCTTGGGGTGTTTCGCCTTGGGTTTATCCTATTTGGAACTCTCTGTGTTTCTTGGACTTGGGTGATTATTTCCTTCCCCATTTTAGGGAAGTTTTCAACTATTATCTCCTCAAGGATTTTCTCATGATCTTTCTTTCTGTCTTCTTCTTCTGGGATTCCTATAATTCGAATGTTGGAGCGTTTCATATTGTCCTGGAGGTCTCTGAGATTGTCCTCGTTTCTTTTAATTCGTTTTTCTTGTTTCCTCTCTGATTCATTTATTTCTACCATTCTATCTTCTATTTCACTAATCCTATCTTCTGCCTCCGTTATTCTACTATTTGTTGCCTCCAGAGTGTTTCTGATCCCATTTATTGTGTTATTCATTATATTTTGACTCTTTTTTATTTCTTCTAGGTCCTTGTTAAACCTTTTTTGCATCTTCTCAATCCTTGTCTCTAGGCTATTTATCTGTGATTCCATTTTGATTTCAAGATTTTGGATCATTTTCACTATCAATATTCGGAATTCCTTCTCAGGTAGATTCCCTACTTCTTCCTCTTTTGTTTGGTTTGGTGGGGAACTCTCCTGTTCCTTTACCTGCTGAGTATTCCTCTGTCTCTTCATCTTGGTTATATTGCTGCGTTTGGGGTGGTCTTTTTATATTCTGGTAATTTGTGGAGTTCTCTTTATTATGGAGCTTCCTCACTGTGGGTGGGGTTCTATCAGTGGCTTGTCAAGGTTTCCTGGTTAGGGAGGCTTGTGTTGGAGTTCTGGTGGGTGGAGCTGGGTTTCTTCTCTCTGGAGTGCAGTGGAGTGACCAGTGATGGGTTATGAGACATCAAAGGTTTTGGAATAATTTTGAGCTGCCTGTATATTCAAGCTCAGGGGAGTGTTCCTGTGTTGCTGGAGAATTTGAGTGATATGTCTTGTTTTGGAACTTGTTGGCCCTTGGGTGGAGCTTGGTTTCAGTGTAAGTATGAAGGCATTTGATGAGCTCCTATTGCTTAATGTTCCCTGAATTCAAGAGTTCTCTAATGTTTTCAGGCTTTGTATTTAAGCCTCCTGCTTCTGGTCTTCAGTTTTTACAGTAGCCTCTAGACTTCTCCATCTATACAGCACCGATGATAAAACATCTAGGTTAAAGATGAAAAGTTTCTCCACATTGAGGGACACTCAGAGAGGTTCACTGAGTTACAAGGAGAAGAGAAGATGGAGGGGGTAGTTAGAGGTAACTGGAATGAGATGCGGTGAGATCAAAAGAGGAGAGAGCAAGCTAGGCAGTAGTCACTTCCTTATGTGCGCTCTATAGTCTGGCCCGCTCAGGTATTTACGGAGTTATATGGGGAAGAGGAGAGGGAGGAAGTAGACAGAGGTGGCCAGGAGGATAAGAGAGAGGAATGAGAAGGAGAGAGACAAATCCTGCCAGTAACCAGTTCCTTAGGTGTTCTCCACTGTCTGGAAAACACAGAGATTCACAGAGTTGGATAGAGAAGAGATGGGGGAGAAAAGAGACAGAGGCCACCTGGTGGAGAAAAAGGAGAGTCCATAGGAGAAGAGAGTGGTCAAGCCAGTAATCTCGCTCTCAGGTAAACTTGGGTAGTGAAGTTTGGGTTTTTAAATGAACAAAATTGACAACAAAAACCTAAGAGCAAAGGTTAAAAATCTAGAGTAGAGGTTGGATTTTCAAAAATACAATATTAAAGAAAAGAAGCAGAAGGAAAAAGCAGGAAAGAAAGAAAGAAAAAAAACCAAGAATTATTAAAAAAACAAACAAACAAAAAAAACCAAAACAAACAAACAAAAAAAAAACCCCACCAACAACCATCCAAAGGCTATATATGGTGTTTGCCTTAAAAAAAAAAAAAAAAAAAGTCTTTTTTTAAAAATAGTAATAATAGGTTATAGTAATAAAAATTAGAGGAGAAATAGAAGACTTAACAATTAAAAAAAAAAGGTTAGAAAAAAAAAAAAAGGAATGATTTTTAAAATAGTAAAAATACATCTGGCCCTTCTCTGATGTTTTGGGCCGTGTGGGATCACTTCCAAGGTGGTTCCCTCTGTTTAACTTCTTCCGTTTGCTGGTTTTTCAGGCTCACTAGTTCAGTCGCGCTGTGGGGAGGGGGGATGCCGCAAACAAATAGCGCTGTCGTGTGCTCATAGTGTCACAGCCCCGCTTGACCTGTCCCTTCTCGCGGCGCACAAACCGCTCCGGCTCTACGATGCACAGCCGGGAACCGTCTGGGGCCGGCCCTAGGCTGCGTGCACTTCCCGGTCCAAGCCGCTCAGGTTTGGCGCTCAGGCAGCCCTCAGAGGCACAGATTCGGCTGGGACTGCGCTTTGTGCCCTTCCCAGGTCCGAGTAGCTCAGGAGTTTGGCGAGCGTGATTGCCACGGCTTGTCACCTTTTCTGTCGCTGCTGCTCAACTTTCTGGGTGGACCGCTGGCGTCCCCCGTGAGGCAGATTGTGACTGTCCAGCACCCCCAGAAGTCTTAGCAAAGAAGCCCGCTTGCAGTTAGGTAAGTAAAGTCTCTCCGGGTCTGCAATTGCCCCTTTCCAGTCCTTACGGCTCTGGCTGCCTGTCCCCGGCGGGGGATGGTCTGCAGCCGGCTTTTTCCGTTCCGTCCTTTGTTCTGTGCTCGGTCCTGGCGGCGTCTTATGTTCGAGCTTTTCGTGCGGTAGCTATCCCACAGTCTGGTTTGCTAGCCCAAGTTAGATCGTTCTGGTTGTGCGTGGGGCGTTCCTGCCCGATTCTTACAAAGCACTGCAGCCCGCGCCTCCCGCGCGTCCCTGCCCTGCCCCCACTTCCCAATGGCGGATGCAGGCGTCTGTGCTGCTTTTCCGCTGGGGGAGTTACTGTTGGGCTTGTAATCTCTTGGTTTTAATTATTTCTTTATTTTTCCTTCCTGTTATGTTGCCCTCTGGGTTTCCAAGACTCGCCACAGACTCGGCAGGGAGAGTGTTTCCTGGTGTTTGGAAACCTCTCTTCTTAAAATTCCCTTCCCGGGACGGGCTTCCCTTCCCAGGACGGAGCTCCCTCCCCACCTCCTTTGTCTCCTTTTTCGTCTTTTATATTTTTTCCTACCTGTTTTTGAAGATAATGGTCTGCTTTTCTGGTTGCCTGCTGTCCTCTGCCTGCCTACAGAGGTTGTTTTGTGGAGTTTGCTCAGTGTTGAAATGTTCTTTTGAGGAATTTGTGAGGGAGAAAGTGGTCTTCCCGTCCTATTCCTCCGCCATCTTTATGCTCCTTTGTTTCTCTGTATTTTAAAATCAGTATTTTTTTTTTCTGGCAATATTAAAAATTATCTTTAATTTTTTTCATCTTCTTAATTTAATGAAATATAAGGTTATTTTGTTTCTGAGACATCCTTGCAGTAGCCTGCCATTCTTTAGCTTCAATCTGTAATGGTTGATCCCTGCAACTGTTAAACAATAACAACTTGGCCCTTTCATTCTTTGCTTTGCAGAATTCTTTACATGGCTCTCTATATCCTACGTTTCTACCTTTTACTTCTTCATATTGAGTGGTTTATCGAGTAATATCTCAAGAAAGAATGAGTACGCTGTAGATTAACTTTCTAAGCCATTACCTATTTTTAAATCTTTTTTTTTTTTCACTAAAACAAGCACATTTGGTTACAAAACTGGCTTGTAACCCAAAATTAGCTTGATACAGAATTACAGGCTGAAATAGCTTTTCTTCAGAACACTGATTTCACTGATCAGTTGTAGTCTTGTCTCACTATGACTTTTGAAAAGCTACATGCCAAGTATACACTCTCTTTTTTAGGTGACCATATGTTCTATCTGAAAACTTTCAGTATCTTTTGGTTTATATTTGACTTTGTATTGAATGACAGTAGACTTTATATTCAGTTCAGTTCAGTCGCTCAGTCATGTCTGACTCTTTGCGACCCCATGAATCGCAGCACGCCAGGCCTCCCTGTCCATCACCAACTCCCGGAGTTCACTCAGACTCACGTCCACCGAGTCAGTGATGCCATCCAGCTGTCTCATCCTCTGTTGTCCCCTTCTCCTCCTGCCCCCAATCCCTCTCAGCATCAGAGTCTTTTCCAATGAGTCAACTCTTCGCATGAGGTGGCCAAAGTACTGGAGTTTCAGCTTTAGCATCAGTCCTTCCATAGAAATCCCAGGGCTGATCTCCTTCAGAATGGACTGGTTGGATCTCCTTGCAGTCCAAGGGACTCTAAAGAGTCTTCTCCAACACCACAGTTCAAAAGCATCAATTCTTCGGCGCTCAGCCTTCTTCACAGTCCAACTCTCACATCCATACACGACCATAGGAAAAACCATAGCCTTGACTAGACAGACGTTAGTCGGCAAAATAATGTCTCTGCTTTTGAATATGCTATCTAGGTTGGTCATAACTTTTCTTCCAATGAGTAAGCATCTTTTAATTTCATGGCTGCAATCATTAGAACTTATTAATTCTTTGAGATACAGATTTAGGAAAAAATTCAAATTTTTTGGGATATGTTTTTTGTTCATGAGGGTTTGTTGTTCTATTTGTTTGGAATCCTCTTCATACTCAACGAGAAACTAGACTTTTAAATTTATACCATATCAAACCAAGCTTCCTGAGCCTTACCTTCTTGAAAAAAATCTGTTCATAAACTGTGGTATCTTTTTGGATATTTCACACATATTAGGGTAAATCTCAATATGTGATGCATATATTTCTGAAGACTGTAGCCTCTCTAAAATTCTACTTCTGATAATTAAATGATATTAACAACTTTTTTAGATGATTTCAATAAATAAATATACATTCCAAATGAACTTAAGTTGTATCCAACATTACCATACACTTTAATTAATTTGCTAATTAAGTAGTCTTTTTCTCTCTCTCTTCTATTCCTTGAAGTGTGGAAATGTCCCATATTCAACAAAGAAATGTAGAAATGAAAGTGTTTAAATTTTGGATACTGAAATAATGGAATTTAGGATTTTCAGGCCCTACCAAGACCCAGTCAATATCTCTCTCATGTATTGTTTAAATTTGTATCAGTTTAATGAAAATGTTTTATGGAAATCCCCAGGAAGATATTCAGCATAATTATTTTGACTACTTAATAATACTCAATAATTTCCTTTTCTCATGCCTCAGCTTAGTGAAAGACTATCTCCTGTTAATATCAACTCCCAAACTGGCAATCCCACTGCTGATACTCACTAGTGATTAAAAAATATGTATGTATAATTATTTAAATATTTTATTTTATTCTTTTTTATCACAATACCCTTGACTTTGGGAACAGGCATATTTTCTTGAGATAAGGGTTATGATGATCCATGATTAATAAATGGCTCTACGCTTACCTTAATCTCAGAGAATAACCCAAGTATCCTAATAGTACTTTACTAAAATAGTTAGAAAACAACCAAAGAATAGGACCTAGGTCTACTAAGCCACAGTTTTTGTTTTTGCTTCTTCCACTAAAATACTCTATCACAAATAAAGTAAGTTCCTTCTCTCATAAACTAAATGAGCAAAGGACCTCAGAGGGATAAGAAAATTAAGCTATTTTTCTTATATTGAAAAATTCATCAAGTCTCAGTTTAGAAAGGGAAGGTCAATAAAGAGCAATTACATGAGCATTCTGCCTAGGGTATTATGCCAAATTCATAAAATGGTGAGCTTAAAGTTTTCAGGTAACTTTAAACTTTTAATGTAATATTTTTCTTCACCTATGGTAATTTATTCTAGTTATTTCTCTCTCATGTCATCAGTGGCTCACAACTGATTCAAAACTGAAATGTTCTTTGAGATATGTCTCTTTTGATTTTCATGTCTGTCAATAGAATTTTCATAAAGCAAAAATACTGTTGGGAAAGGAAGCACACATGACAATAATCTGATAATCAAGCTAAATTTGAATTGGCTCAAAACAAAATCACAGTGACATCTAATTCTTTGGTTATATCTGGGGAAATCTAAATCTTTTCCCTTTAGGTCAGGTCTTAATTAGGAACAACATGCCAAATATCACCTGAAGTTTCTTTAATTTTTATCTTGAAATTTCTCATAGCAGCATAAAATAATTTCTTATTAGATAATTTGTATTTTCCTTGCACTCTTAGTTTCAAGTTTGTAAGTTTCCATTGAAAGGATAGAATTTTTAAAATGAGAAACCTAACTTGCATTTCAGAATGTGTACTAAATTTTTAAAATTGTTAGCATACCTAGTTCCCTTCCTGTTTACCCATATGTCACTCTAAGCCGTATTTCTGTTCTTTATATTGATTAGGTTTCTTCTGTTTCATTTGGGTGGCCAAGGCCTGAGATTTCATCCTTTCATTATTTTCTCAAGCATTTATTCCCTTGTGATTAATTGGCTCTGAATTATCTTTGAATCTCTTTCCATGTGCCTCGGATGGATGGGATTTCTTTCCTGTAGGAAGCTTCTTCTGGGAAACAAGAAATGAGTTCAGAATAAAACCTCAAAATTAATTAAAATGTATGGCTTATCTCAAGAGCAATAACAGCATGATATATCCAAACAAATTTCCCTATTGTATTTCTATTTTTCTTTCCCTAGACTGTTGGTGGTCAAAATGATTAAGAAAGATACAAATACTTCTGCCAGTTTTAAATGCACCTAAGTAAATTCAGTACTCGGAGAAGACAATGGCACCCCACTACAGCACTATTGCCTGGGAAATCCCACGGGCAGAGGAGCCTGGTAGGCTGCAGTCCATGGGGTCGCGAAGAGTCGGACTGAGTGACTTCACTTTTACTTTTCACTTTCATGCATTTGAGAAGGAAATGGCAACCCACTCCAGTGTTCTTGCCTGGAGAATCCCAGGGACGGGGGAGCCTGGTGGGCTGCCGTCTATGGGGTCGCACAGAGTTGGACACGACTGAAGTGACTTAGCAGCAGCAAGTTGAGTACTATTGTAAAAAGAAATCATGAATGGCATGTTTTCCCAGTTGTTTTGGAAGATATGATTTTGTTATCCATTTAGCTTTTGTCATCTTTGCTTCTAAAACTAAAGAAAACAACTTGATAACAGTTTTCTGATGATAAATAGTTAACCAACAAGCATCTCTAGATCACCATCGAAAAAGTGAGCATTTTCTGGGGAATTTTTTAGAGCAAAGCTGATGCTACCTGTGAATGTGCTGGTGTGTGAGTGGAAGTATGTGTTTCCTTGTATACTAAAGAACAAAACTGAACTCCATGTGCATCCTAATCACTCACTGCTGTCAACACATATACTGCTCTACAGAGTAGCACGATCAGATCATTGCTGTAATGAATAATGTGTGTACATGTGTCAAGTGTGTTATGACAGCAAGAATGTTGGGAAATAATCTTCAAGTGAGTGAACAGATTTTTAAGTGTTGGGAAACAGCAGTATGATAGAAAACAACCACTCAAATGTGTTGGAACATCAAGATAATGCTTTCTAATTAAGGGAATATCAAGTTATTGGGCTTCCCTTACAGTTCAACTGGTAAAGAATCCACCTGCTTTGCAGGAGACTTGGGTTCAGTCTCTGAGTTGGGAAGAGACCCTGGAGAAGGAAAAGACTACTCACTCCAGTATTCTGGCCTGGAGAATTCCATGGACTATATAGTCCATGCAGTGGCAAAGAGTAGGACATGACTAAGTGACTTTCACTCAAGTTATAGAACAACCATAACCAAAGAAGAGGTAAAGCCTAAAAAATCTATTGTCAAATGGGAGATGTGTAATTATTGGTTTTTCCCTTTTTAATAGTCTAGGACTCTTGCCTAGTGAGTATGGTGTCAATGAAAAATTACATAAGCAGGATTACTCCATCCATAGGAACTGACTATATTTATTTATTTATTGCTTTTAGGGGATTCGCTGGTGGCTCAGAGGGTAAAGCATCTGCCTGCAATGTGGAAGGCCTGGGTTTGATCCCTGGGTTGGGAAGATCCCCCAGAGAAATAGCAACCCACTCCAGTACTCTTGCCTGGAAAATCCAATGGATAGAGAAACCTGGTAGGCTACAGTCCATGGGGTCACAAAGAGTTGGACATAACTGAATGACTTCACTTTATTGCTTTTATTTAATTTTTTTAATTTAATTTTTTTCCTTTACAATACTGTATTGATTTTGCTATACATTGACATGAATCCAGCACAGGTGTACATGCGTTCCCAACCCTGAGCCCCCCTCCCACCACCCTCCACATATCATCTCTCTGGGTCATCCCAGTGCACCAGCCCCAAGCATCCTGTATCCTGTATCAGTTGATGTATAGTCATTTAACAACATTGTGTTATTTTATGGTGTATAGAAAAGTAATTCAGTTATATTCTTTTCCATTATGGTTAATTACAAGATACTGAATATACTACCCTATGTTATACCATGGGACCTTGTTTTCTGTTTTAATATATACTTGCGTTTGCTAATTACAAACTCCTAATTTATCCCTCCACCTCCCTATGGTAACCATAAATTTGTTTTCCATATCTGTGAGTCTGTTTCTGTTTTGTAAATAGGTTCATTTGTATCATATTTTAAATTCCACATATAAGTGATACATGATATTTGTCTTTCTCTGCCTGATTTACTTCATTTAGTATGATTACATCTAGGTTCATCCATGTTGCTACAAAGGATGTTATTTCATTCTTTTTTAAGCCTCAGTAATATTCCATTGTGTATATATATCATATTTTATTTATTCATTCATCTGTTGATGAATATTTAGATGTCTAATTTGAAAATATACATGCACCTCAATGTTCATAGCAACACTGTTTACAATAGCCAAGTCATTGAAGCAGCCTGACTGTATTTCTATTAGAAGACTTCCTTTAGAATAAATCTAAATGACTTTCTATCTCTGTGGTTTCTACTGACCAGAAGATGCTCTAGGAATTAAGCTCTGTGTTATAGTGTAACTTTTAATCAAATTGGTCTTTCAAGTGCAAATGTGTCTCAAGGTTTTTATTTTCATTTTTCTTTTTGTTGTTGTCATTTTTGTAGAATTAACTAATACAAAACACTCCCAGGACTATTTTATAAAATACATTTTCTTTTCATTAGATAAACTCAAAGTTGTGTATACCTCAAAACAAGCACACATGCACATATACACATAAAGAACAAATGAAATAGTCTGCCTTATTTAGCCTTACATATAAAAAAAAAACAATCTTGACACATACATGCTGTAATGCCATGTGAGTTACAAGAGGATATTGTTCAGCCCATTAACCCCTTCCATTCTGGTTATGAGAGTCTGAGACATTACTAAGGATCACTGGTAATATTATCTCCTATAAAAGTCAAGTACTTGATATTTATGTTTCAAATTTTTCTCAAGAGGTAAATGTTATATAAACCTCAGAGGCACTGAGGTGAGTGTGATGAAATGTGATTTAAAAAACTCAATAAGGTCACTATTAAAAAAGAAAATAAATTTAAAGAAGCACAGAAAAATTTTAAATGTGATGTGATAAAGTATTCTGATGCTTTTAGATAAGGATACTTTTTTTACTTCTTTTGTTTTCATCCTAATATTTTGATAAGACCAATGTTATATCTTAAATATAAAGTTATTTTAAAATTAATATTCTTTATTTGATAAAGATAAAATATAGTTTTGACAACGGTATCATATCAAAAGAGGTCAACTTCAGAGGAAAAACATTTCACAGCTCAGAGTTTTGAGGTGCTAATTCTTTTTATAACTGATTTCATTCACTGACTTGTCAAAAGTCAATTCAAGCTAAGTTCTGCAAGGAATATGATACTGCATGGATTTATTTTTTTAGAGATAACGATTAAATATTTAACAACATCTGAAAACTGCCATCACAATAGGATTCTTACAGCAAGATTAATCTGAGATTGGAGTACAATATGCCTGAACAGTTCTCTAATAATAATAAAAAAATTATTTGTATTGTGATTAGAAAATCATTCTGCTGGGTTAAATCTGCAGTCAGTCAGTAAATTCAGTCATTCAGTGGTGTCCATTCTTTGTGACCCCATGGACTGCAGCACACCAGGCCTCCCTGTCCACCACCAACTCCTGGAGCCTCCTCAAACTCATGTCCATCAAGTCAGTGATGCTATCCAACCATCTCATCCTCCATCTTCCCCTTCTCCTCCTGTCTTCAATCTTTCCAGCATCAGTGTCTTTTCCAATGAGTCAGTTCATACCAGGTAGCCAAAGTATTGGAGCTTCAGCTTCAGCATCAATCTTTCCAATGAATATTCAGGACTGGTTTCCTTTTGGATTGACTGGTCTGATCTCCTTGCAGTCCAAGGGACTGTCAAGAGTCTCCAATACAACAGTTCAAAAGCATCAATTCTTTGGCACTCAGCTTTCTTTATGGTCCAACTTTCACATCCACACACGATTACTGGAAAAAACCAAAGCTTTGACTAGACAGACCTTTTTTGGCAAAGTAATGTCTGCAGTTCAGAAGCTCATAGGCTGTTTTGTTGTTTACTTAAACTGAATATACTTTGTCTTTGAAAGTAAACTTTCTAAATATTTGAAACTGAACATTTCAATATGTTCAGTTCTATTTCTTCTGATCAATTTTGAGGAGGCTCAGGGTGTTTTCAAGAATATACTCACATGAAGCATGGCCCCTAGGCACTTAAGAACACAGAAAGACACTGATGGAAGACATATTTAAGAGATTTTATTGACTTCATCTTGTTACATTATTAGGAATTTTCAAGTCCACTCCTGACTCTGTGATTCTTACACAAAGATTTTATAAGCCAGACTTCACCTCCTCAGTACACTGCCATTCTGTTCCAACAAAATATAAGTTATATGACTTGAGATTGAGGATGGAGATGAGGATACCCAGAGAGAATATTATCAGTAAAGGAGACAAATCAACTACTAAAATTCTACGTTTTGTTCTGAGAACAATCCTTTAAAAGTCTTCTTAAATCTAGACATTAAAAAAAAAAAAATCATTATTGACTTATATTCACAAATTCATTTAAATGTAGTCTTTACTATGTATCTTCAGCTTTTAGAACTTTCTTCTTTATCAGCATTGTTAGTTCAGGAGACAAATGTAAAGGCTGCATACACCAAATACATGACCTGTGGACTTTGATAATTAAGACATTTTTCCAGGTAACTCAGTTCTCTCAGTAAGGAAATGCAAGTTGATGACTACACATTACCTAACTCTCTACATAAACGACCCCTATTCCCTATGTCCGTATCCCATGGACAGTAGCCTGCCAGGCTTTTCTGTCCATGAAATTATCCAGGCAAGTATACTGGGGTGGGTAGACATTCCTTTCTCCAGGGAATCTTCCAAACCCAGGGTCAGAATCCAGGTTTCCTGCATTACAGGCAGATCCTTTATCAACTGAGACACTACAGAGTCCCATGAAGAATCCTGCTATTTCCCTAAATTCAGCAAATCTATTAAAAAAAAATCTTATCTCTTATATTTCAGTCCTCTTAGAAAACCTGTACTGCTCTGCCTTATAAAGAAATTCCAATCTATTCAAAATCAACACCATATTTAAGGTGGAATATTCACAGTTAAAGGGGAAGATGAAAAAATTAGGATAACAATTAAGGAAGGCATGATATACATTACTTTTCATCACCTCCTTCCCCAGGAATCCATTATTAATTTTCTCTCCCCCACTTTGTGAAATGAAGACAAAGCTCTATGGAGTATTAATTCCTTTGACTTCCCTTTAGAGTCAACTTTTGATTGGAGTCAGTCCATGGAAATTATAAACAAGGAACAGAAAGTTGGAGAAGAGAGAACTCAAGATATTTAATACATGTACCTTCTCTGTCCTAACATTAGCTGTATCTCCTTATGGTTACAAAGACTACCAGGATGTCACTCTATCAAAACACCATGCCTCAATTTAGCTTTATTAACCCCATTTAGCCCAGAGGAGCTACTCCACATTCAAGGTCAGGAGGGGTGGCTGTGAGGAGATACCCCTCCTCCAAGGTAAAGACCAGCAGCTGTGCTTTGCTGGAGCAGCTGTGAAGAGATACCCCATGTCCAAGGTAAGAGAAACTCAAGTAAGATGGTAGGTGTTGCGAGAGGGAATCAGAGGGCAGACACACTGAAACCATACTCACAGAAAACTAGTCAATCTAATCACACAGACCACAGCCTTGTTTAACTCAATGAAACTAAGCCATGCCGTGTGGGGACACCCAAGACAGATGGGTGATGGTGGAGAAGACTGACAGAATGTGGTCCACTGGAAAAAGGAATGGCAAACCACTTCAGTATTCTTGCCTTGAAAACCTCCTGAAAAGTATGAAAAGGCAAAATGATAGGATACTGAAACGGGAACTCCCTGGGTCCATAGGTGCCCAATATGCTACTGAAGATCAGTGGAGAAATAACTCCAGAAAGAATGAAGGGATGGAGCCAAAGCAAAGACAGTATCCAGTTGCGGATGTGACTGGTGATAGAAGAAAGGTCCAATGCTGTAAAGAGAAATATTGCATAGGAACCTGGAATGTCAGGTCCATGAATCAAGGCAAATTGGAAGCAGTCAAACAGGAGATGGCAAGAGTGAACATTGACATTCTAGGAATCAGCGAACTAAAATGGACTGGAATGGGTGAATTTAACTCAGATGACCATTATATCTACTACTGCAGGGAGGGATCCCTTAGAAGAAATGGAGTAGCCATCATGGTCAACAAAAGAGTGTGAAATGCAGTACTCGGATGCAATCTCAAAAACGACAGAATGATCTCTATTCATTTCCAAGGCAAAACATTCAATATCACAGTAATCCAAGCCTATGCCCCAACCAGTAACACTGAAGAAGCTGACATTGAACGGTTCTATGAAGACCTACAAGACCTTTTAAAACTTACACCGAAAAAAGAAGTCCTTTCTTTACAGGGGACTGGAATGCAAAAGTAGGAAGTGAAGAAACCTCTGAAGTAACAGGCAAATTTGGCCTTGGAGTACGGAATGAAGCAGGGCAAAAGCTAACAGAATTTTGCCAAGAAAATGCACTGGTCATAGCAAACACCCTCTTCCAACACACGAGAGAAGACTCTACACATGGACATCATCAGACAGTCAATACTGAAATCAGATTGATTATATTCTTTGTAGCCAAAAATGGAGAAGCTCTATACAGTCAGCAAAAACAAGACCGGCAGCTGACTGTGGCTCAGATCATGAACTCCTTATTGCCAAATTCAGACTGAAATTGAAGAAAGTAGGGAAAATCACTCGACTATTCAGATATGACCTAAATCAAATCTGATTATACAATGGAAGTGAGAAATAGATTTAAGGGACTAGATCTGATAGACAGAATGCCTTATGAACTATGGACAGAGGTTTGTGACATTGTAAGGAGACAGGGATCAAGACCATCCCCATGGAAAAGAAATGCAAAAAAGCAAAATGGCTGCCTGAGGAGGCTTTAGAAATACCCATGAAAATAAGAGAAGTGAAAAGCAAAGGAGTAAAGGAAAGATATACCCATTTGAATACAGAGTTCCAAAGAATAGCAAGGAGAGATAAGAAAACCTTCCTCAGCAATCAATGCAAAGAAATAGAGGAAAACAATAGAATGGGAAAAACTAGAGATCTCTTCAAGAAAATTAGAGACACCAAGGGAACATTTCATGCAAAGATGGGCTGGATGAAGAACAGAAATGGCATGGACCTAACAGAAGCAGAAGATATTAAGAAGAGATGGCACGAATACACAGAAGAACTGTACAAAAAAGAGCTTCAAGAACAAGATAATCATGATGGTGTGATCATTCAACTAGAGCCAAACATTCTGGAATGTGAAGTCAAGTGGGCCTTAGGAAGCATCACTACGAACAAAGCTAGTGGAGGTGATGGAATTCCAGTTGCTCTGTTTCAAATCCTGAAAGATGATGCTGTGAAAGTGCTGCACTCATTATGCAAGCAAATTTGGAAAACTCAGCAGTGGCCACAGGACTGGAAAAGGTCAGTTTTCATTCCAATCCCAAAGAAAGTCAATGCCAAAGAATGCTCAAACTACTGCAAAATTGCACTCATCTCACATGCTAGTAAAATAATGCTCAAAATTCTGCAAGCCAGGCTTCAGCAATACGTAAACCGTGAACTTCCAGATGTTCAAGCTGGTTTAGCAAAGGTAGAGGAACCAGAGATCAAATTGCCAACATCTGCTGGATCATCAAAAAGGCAAGAGAGTTCCAGAAAAACATCTACTTCTGCTTTATTGACTATGCCAAAGCCTTTGACTGTGTGGATCACAATAAACTGTGGAAAATTCTGAGAGAAATGGGAATATCAGACCACCTGACCTGACTCTTGAGAAAGCTATATGCAGGTCAGGAAGCAACAGTTAAAACTGGACATTGGACAACAGACTGGTTTCAAATAGGAAAAGGAGTACATCAAGGCTGTCTATTGTCACCCTGCTTATTTAACTTCTATGCAGAGTACATCATGAGAAACACTGGACTGGAAGAAACACAAGCTGGAATCAACATTGCAGGGAGAAATATCAATAACCTCAGATATGCAGATGACACCACCCTTATGGCAGAAAGTGAAGAGGAACTAAAAATCCTCTTGATGAAAGTGAAAGAGGAGAGTGAAATAGTTGGCTTAAAGCTCAACATTCAATAAATGAATATCATGGCATCTGGTCCCATCACTTCATGGGAAATAGATGGGGAAACAGTGGAAACAGTGTCAGACTTTACGTTTTTGGGATCCAAAATCACTGCAGATGGTGATTGCAGCCATGAAATTAAAAGACACTTAACCCCTTGCAAGGAAAGTTATGACCAATCTAGATAGCATATTCAAAAGCAGAGATATTACTTTGCCAACAAAGGTCCATCTAGTCAAGGCTTTGGTTTTTACAGCGGTCATGTATGGCTGTGAAAGTTGGACTGTGATGAAAGCTGAGCACCGAAGAATTGATGCTTTTGAACTGTGGTTTTGGAGAAGACTCTTGAGAGGCCCTTGGACTGCAAGGAGATCCAAACAGTTCATCCTAAAGGAAATCAGTCCTGGGTGTTCATTGGAGGCACTGATGCTGAAGCTGAAACTCCAATACTTTGGCCACCTCATGCACAGATTTGACTCATTGGAAAAGACTCTGATGCTGGGAGGGATTGGGGGCAGGAGGAGAAGGGGACAACAGAGGATGAGATGGCTGGATGACATCACCGACTCAATGGACATGAGTTGAGTGTACTCCGAAAGTTGATAAAGGACAGGGAGGCCTGGCATGCTGTGATTCATGGGGTCACAAGGAGTCGGACATGACTGAGTGACTGAACTGAACTGAACCACATTTATTATTTTGTTCATTTGCCCTATGTATAGTAATATTGACTTCTCCCTTGCTATGAATGTCTGAATCCACCCTGTTAGATTTATGACTTTCAATCTTGAAATAAACTTCTTTTAGTATTTTTAAAGTTGATTTATTGAGTTATGTGCATTTGTTCAACAAAGTAATGTGTTATCATGTCTTCTTAGTTTTCAATGCCTTCATTGGTAGTTGCAATATTGAAGCTGTTTTAGATGTTTGTCAGGTACCAATTTAAATCTTACATATTCAATTTGAAAATAATATATTTAGGATTATGATTTTTTTTTCTAAAAATTTAGAATTGGTGTTTGAAATATAATTATGCCTATAGTATTCCCCTGGTTAAAATATTTAAATGAACTGCATTGCTCATAGGATAAAGTTGAAAGTTGCCTTATAATTGTGATTCTCAAAATGTCATTTTCTCAAAATCTTTTCAGTAGATTTGAGCAGTCAAACCGATTTTCGTAATAATACAAAGACAGTATTTGCCCTTTTTATTGACCTAACACTTACAGTCATGCTTCAGCAACCTGGACATATAAAATCCTTCTGCCTTAGCATGAATTCCAACAGCACTGACAAACTAGAGTAAGTAATCAATGGATTCTTCATCACTTGAACTTGCCAAAAAGTTTTAAAAAGTATCAACTTTCACTTCAGAATGTACTTAACAAAGTAATAAATTTATTAATTGTACCAAATCTCAACCCTTGAGTATATGTCATTTCTTATGAGATGACTTCCCAGATAGCTCAGTTGGTAAAGAATCTGCCTGCAATGCAGGAGACCCCAGTTTGATCAGGGAGGGATCGGGAAAACGCACTGGAGAAGGGACATGCTACTCACTCCAGTATTCTTGAGCTTCCCTTGTGGCTCAGCTGGTAAATAATCCGCCTGCCACTTGGGAGACCTGGGTTCAAACACTGGGTTGGGAAGATCTGCTGGAGGGAAAAGCTATCCACTCCATTATTCTGGCCTGGAGAACTCCATGAACAGTATATTCCATTGGGATGCAAACAGTCGGACACAATTGAGCAATTTTCACTTTCATATAGAAGTTCATATAAAGTACTACAGTATACCAAAGTGTGATACTATAGCTTTTGTAGTGAATTAATGGCTTTTAAAAAATGTAACAAACAAACACTATTTTTATGTAGCTTTTTAATGAAACATCTTTTTTTACTTGGATGAATGACTAAGAGGAAAAGCTATCATTATTTAATCCTGAGTGGGACTCTAAAAAATGGCAGGTGTGCTTTCAAAAATATATCAGCAAAACTATCATTTCAAGGAAGGCAATTGAAAATATGTTCCCAAAGATAGAATTTGGATTTTCAGGCAAAAAAAAAAAAAAGAGAGAAAGTTTTGGAAAATGTATCTACCACAAGCTTAATACTTTTTAAATAATAAAGACTGTGCTGTGAAGCCTCGTGATGTTATTAATGATTATCTTTTTAAAAAATATTGTGTAGTAAAATGAGTCTCCATGAAAGAGCTGCATGATGAGTCAGTGAACCAATGTTTTCCAAATAACTGACATGCAATGTTATGAAATTATGTGTGGGCAAAAGATTAGATTAATTCAAGAAGTAAGACAGAAATGTATTTTAATGTAACTTTGCAGAAAATTAATTTATATGATTTTAGGTTTTATATTGAAACTCACTTTTATGAAATTACTAATCAAATTCTGTATCAAATATCCACAATTATTTGAAATATCTATTAAAATACTCTTTTATTTCCCAGCTACAAATCTATGTGAGATCAAATTCTCTTTAAGTGTTATCAACCAAGGAATATAAATAAACAAAACACAGAAGATTACGTGATCATGTAGTTGTTTTCTCTATTAAGCCAAAAATCTCAAAGAGATTTTTAAAATGTAATACAATGTCATTCCTTAAACTAAGTTTTGGATTTGGAAAATACGATTGTTCTCATAAAATTATTATTTATGCTAATTCTGCTATTTATTGTTTTTACTTTAAAATGAACTATTTGTAACTCAAGACTTAATTTCTAATATGGCAACACTTATAGATACAGTCCACATAATTAAAGGCTGTCAGGGTGCTCAGTGATCTTTAACATTTCAAATAGTCAAAGACTAATATGTTCTTGAGTAAAAAAAATGTAATATTTCATCCATATATATTTTTCCAGCCTTATATACCACCATTATCATCTCTCTAAAAATATAAAATATCAGTTTTCATACTGAGGAAGCAAACAAGTTTCCCTCTGCTTCAAATACTTTACCAGATTTTCTTGCCTTTTAAATGTGGGACTGAGTAAATCGTGAATAATGTCCTTGACTATTGCTTATTTCTATAGTTCATTTAATATAGCACAGTGGTAGTATGAGTATATATTTGGGATCTATGGAAGTATTGAGAGCATAGATATCTACTATTCTTATTTTTTCTTTAATAAACATTTGGGTTTGATTGAGGGAGGGTAATGGAAATGAATAGTTGGCTTAATTAAAAAAATCAAGTATGATTTGATTTATCTGTATGAGACTAGACTTCTCAAAAAAGCATAGAGACAATCAACAGCATGTATCTTATGAATTTTTATGGAAACTAGAATTAGTGGATTTGTAAAGCACTTAATACTATATCTAGAAGGTTGAAAATGACTTTTAATAATGGCAAAAAATATCTATGCAGAGGTAAAATTTTATGATAATAAACAAAACAGATGTCTGAAAACTTTCAGGAGTGAAACAGCTGAAAAGAAGTTTGGAAGCCAAGTTCAAATCATCCTATACCTATATATCCATGCACAGAGATCATAAGAACCTGTAATTTACAAAAAGTGCCAAAAAGTCATACTGTAGATATTATCACACTTAATGGAATAGAAAACATGATTATGGCAAGGAAAGAGTATGCCTTATCCACAGGAAATGTCCAAAATATAAAAGATATCAACAGTAGACCAATAAATAATTTATATGTATAGAAATACAACTGATACAGGAAATTGATGAAAAATTTCAGGGTGAGGATAAATTAAAGGTTAGATATAATATTTTGAGGGATAATTTGGAATATTGGAGATTTTTTAAGAAAGAATAATTGAACTAAGAGTGATCCAGCAGAGTAAGTTTATTTAATTATAGTAACTTTCAAACAATGACTTTGAAATAAACTAAATTTTATAGGAACAAATGAAAAAATATTTATATTTCTATTATAATGTAATTATGAATATCAGGATGAGTTTTCTCCCATTCTTAATTGAAAGAGAGGCTTCTGTGTCAACCCATCAGTCTTTTAAATAGTTCACTATCATATAAAAGATATTTCAAGTGTAAAAATTATCAAACACCATAACAATCAGATACAGTATATGCTAGATAATATATTAGACTGGTTTCAGTCAGTCTTTTTCTAAAGGAAAAGAATATGTGGGTACAGAATTATTTTGCACAAGATACTTTGCATTTGCATTTTACCTATTTGTAAATCTTTATCTTTTAATTAATTTATTTTTAATTGAAGGATAATTACAGAATTTTGTATCAAATAATTTCAATCATAATTTGAAACTATGGGAACTATAAAAATGTAAGGAAAACTGACCATCAATTCTACCACCTACTAAAGAGTAACACTAAGCATATTTATCTTTAATATTTCCTCTTTTTAAACTCACTAAATTTTATTTAAAACTTACTATTTTATATTTATTTACTTATTATTTTGATATATGTTTAGACTTAATGAGGAGTTTCAAAAGAACTACAGAGAATTTCAGTATACACTTCATTCTAAATTCCTCTAAGGATAACATCTTACATAACCATGGTACAATGATCAACAGTATGAAATTGATGGTGTTTTGATGCTGTTAACTAAATTGTAGAATTGATTCAGATGTCATCAATTTTTCTGATAATGTCCTATTATGGTTCCAGGATTTTATCTAGGATAGATTATATTTAGTTGTTATTTCTTCTTAATTTTCTTCAGCTTATAATATGCCTCAATCTTCTATTTTATAGCCTTGACACTTTTGAAGACTACTGTTTAAATATTTTGAATAATGTCTCTCAATTTGATTTCATCTGATGTTTTATCATAATCAGATTATGCTATAAAATATTGGGAAAATAATCATGGATATACTTGAACAAAATTGAAAGTAGGCCCTTAATTTTGAAACTTGATTTTCTCAATATATTATGTCATATGCTTTTTGGTCATATCAGTGACCATTTTCATGGACATTCTTTTCTCATTGAGGAAATTATAAGGAAGTAATCAAATCAGTTCAGTTCAGTCACTCAGTCATGTCCGACTCTTTGCAACCCAATGGACTGCAGCATGCCAGGCCTCCCTGTTTATCACCAACTTCTGGAGTTTACTCAAACTCATGTCCATTGAGTGGGTGATGCCATCCATCCATTTGATCCTCTGTTGTCCCCTTCTCCTCCCACCTTCAGTCTTTCCCATCATCAGGGTCTTTTCAAAGGAGTAAGTTCTTCACATCAGGTGGCCAAAGTACTGGGAGTTCCAGCTTCAGCATCAGTCCTTCCAATGAACACCCAGGAATGATTTCCTTTAGGATGGACTGGTTGGATTTCCTTGCAGTCCAAGGGACTCTCAAGAGTCTTCTCCAATACCGCAGTTCAAAAGCATCAATTCTTCAGCACTCAGCTTTCTTTATAGTCCAACTCTCACATCCATACATGACTACTGGAAAAACCACAGTTTTGCCTAGACAGACCTTTGTCGGCAAAGTTGTGTCTCTGCTTTTTAATATGCTATCTAGGTTGATCATAACATTCCTTCCAATGATTGAACATCTTTTAATTTCATGGTTGCAATCACCATCTGCAGTGATTTTGGAGCCCCCCCCAAAATAAAGTCTGTCACTGTTTCCACTGTTTCCCCATCTATTTTCCATAAAATGATGGGACTGGATGCCATGATCTTAGCTTTCTGAATGTTGAGTTTTAAGCCAACTTTTTCACTCTCCTCTTTCACTTTCATCAAGAGGCTCTTTAGTTCTTCTTTGCTTTCTGCCATAAGGGTGGTGTCATCTGCATATATGAGGTTATTGATATTTCTCTCAGCAGTCTTGATTCCAGCTTGTGCTTCTTCCAGTCCATCATTCCTCATGATGTACTGTGCACTTAAGTTATATAAAAAGGGTGATCATATATAACCTTGATGTACTCCTTTCCCAATTTGGAACCAGTTTGTTGTTCCATGTCCAGTTCTAACTGTTGCTTCTTGACCTGCATATAGATTTCTCAAGAGGCAGGTCAGGTGGTCTGATATTCCCATCTCTTTCACAATTTTCTACAGTTTGTTGTGACCCACACAGTCAAAAGCTTTGACATAGTCAATAAAGCAGAAATAGATGTTTTTCTGGAACTCTTTTGCTTTTTCAATGATCCAATGAATGTTGGCATTTTGATCTCTGGTTCCTCCACCTTCTCTAAAACCAGATTGAATATCTGGAAGTTCACAGTTCACATACTGTTGAGGCTTGGAGAATTTTGACCATTACTTTCCTAGCATGTGAGATGAATGTAATTGTGTGGTAGTGTGAGCATTCTTTGGGATTTGCTTTTGTTTAGGATTGGAATGAAAACTGACCTTTTCCAGTCCTGTGGCTGAAGTAATAATTAGATTACACACACACACACACACACACACACACACACACACAATATGGCAAAATATACATAACATAAAAAGGTAGTTATAAATCATTAATGATGTTTAATATCATCATGGATGACTAGTTGGCTAGTCAGAATTTGAGATGGCTTTGCAAGGTACAGGAAAGGGTACTAATTTAGGTAGGTTGTAACTAAGTGTCAGGCAAAAAAGGTGAATTAGAAATATGATGGGCACAGGATGGCAAGAAGATTATCCAGCTAATTTTCAAAACTTTTCACAACTCATTATATTTTAAAAGCATAACTATGAAGTATCTCTCATTAACTATTTTAATTAATGAAATCAATTGAGACAAGAAAGAAATTGAATTATTCTTTACTAGACTGCCTTCCATAAACAGAGTAAGAAGAACCAAATCCAGACAATTTGAATTTCTAATTTTATTTTTTTTTCTATAACATTTGGGCTTTTTATTTTAATAATATTGTGACAGTGTTATTTGCTCAGTCGTGTCTGAATCTTTGTGAACCTACAGTTTATATAGCCCACGAAGATTCTCTGTCCATGGAATTCTTCAGGTAAGAATACTGGAGTGGGTAGCCATTCCCTTCTCTAGGGGATCTTCCCAGCCCAGGGATCTAACCCATGTCTCCTGCATTGCAGGCAGATCCTTTACCATCTGAGACAATTTGGTATAAATTGGTGATGCAATAAAAATAATTCCATCTAAATCACAATTTCTCTGTTTTGAATTTCTTTTTTTAATTTCCTCAAGGAAATCAACCCTGAATATTCACTGGAAGGACTGATGCTTAAGCTGAAGCTCCAATCCTTGGCCACCTGATGTGTAGGGATGACCCAGTCTTTCCTGATGCTGGGAAAGATTGAGGGCAGGAGAGGAAGAGGGTGACAGATGATGAGATGGTTGGATGGCATCACTGACACAGTGAACGTGAGTTTGAGTAAACTCAGGGAGATACTGGAGCACAGGGAAATCTGGCATGCTGCAGTCCACGGGGTCGCAAAGAGTGGAACATGACTGAGCAACTGAACGACAAGAGTTTGCTTGATCTCTTAAACAGCTGAGACAGTTAACATTCTTTGCTTTGGTTCAGAAATTATATTTTTAAGTCTTTGAATACCTATGAATATTTCCTTTTGGTTGTCTTTACATGTAAGAGAATACTTGTATAAGGAAATATTTGAGGGTTAACATCTTTCATCAACATGCTACAGATACTGCTCTTATGAAGTTCAGTATTACTGAGAAGACTGACAAAACCCAGATATTTATCATTATTTCTAGATTACTTAGTAAGACAACAAAACATATAACAAATTTTAAAAAATAGTTTGATGCACAGAGATTTCATGTAATTTTAATAGGCAGTGCAGTCACATTTTCTGTACAAATATACACACACATTATTTTATCTCATGCCCACTATTATCCATTTGCCTAGGTCTCCCTATGTGGTCCACAAGTAATCCTTGTTATTAATTTCTTATGTATCTTTCCAGCATTTTATATTTATATATCATACATGAAATTTCTATATACAGTATATTTTCTTATTGAATACCAAATGAAGTCTAGTATTGATACTGTTCTATATCTAACATTTTCATATAAAATAAACATTGCAGATCTTTCCATAGAGAGTTTCATTATTATTATTTTTATAAATATATTGCAGTCTAATATCTTGTATATAGACTTCAGAGTCAGGAAAAATATTTAGTAACTATGAAAGGAGTGCATCAAGACTGTATATTGTAACCTTGTTTACTGCTTCATATGCAGAGTACATCACGTGAAACGTCAGGCTGGATGTTTCACAAGCTGGAATCAAGATTGTCAGGATAAACTCAACGACCTCTGATATGAAGATGATATACAGTAATACTAATTCACTAGTACTAAAACCTAGACAGCATATTAAAAAGCAGAGACATTACTTTGCCGACAAAAGTCCATAAAGTCAATGCAATGGTTTCTCCAATTATTATGTATGGATGTGAGAGTTGGGCCATAAAGAAGGCTGAGCACTGAAGAAGTGATGTTTTTGAACTGTGGTGTTGGAGAAGACTCTTGAGAGTCCCTTGGACTGCAAAGAGATCAAACCAGTCAATCCTAAAGAATTAAACCCTGAATATTCATTGGATGGACTGATGCTAAAGCTGGAGCTACAATCCTTTGGGCACTTGATGCAAAGAGTCAACTCATTGGAAAAGACCCTGATGAGAAAGATTGAAGGCAGGAGAAGGGGGCAACAGTGGGTGAGATGGTTGGATGGCATCACTGACTCAATGGACATGATCTTGAGCAGACTCCGGGAGATGGTGGAAGACAGAGAAGTCTGGCCAGCTGCAGTCCATGGGGTCAAAGAGTCAGACATAACTGAGTGACTAAACAACAGCAAAAATGGCAGAAAATGAAGAGGAATTAAACAGCCTCATGATGAAAGTGAAAGAGGAGAATGAAAAAGCTGACTTAAAACTCAGCATTCAAAAAACTAAGATTATGGCATCCAGTTCCATCACTTTATGGCAAATAGATAGGGAACAAGTGGAAACAGTGACAGATTTTATATTCTTTGGATCCAAAATTACTGCAGGTGATGATTGCAGCCATGAAATAAAAATGCTTGCTCCTTGGAAGAAAAGCTATGACAAACCTAGACAGTATCTTAAAAAGCAGAAACATCACTTTGCCCACAAAGTTCTGTATGGTCAAAGCTAGGCTTTTTTCCAGTAATCATGTATGAATGTGAGAACTGGACCATAAAGAAGGCTGAGCACCAAGGAATTGATGCTTTTGAATGTGTGGTGCTGGAGAAAAAAACTTCAGAGTCCCTTGGACTGCAAGGTGATCAAACCAGTCAATCCTAAAGGAAATCCACTCTGAAAATTCTTTGGAAAGACTAATTCTGAAGCTGAAGTTCCAATACTTTGGCCACCTAATGTGAAGAGTTGACTCACTGGAGACCCTGATACTGGGAAAGACTGAGAGCAAGAGAAGGGGGCACCAGAGGATGAGATGGTTTGATGGCATCACTGACTCAATGGACATGAAGCTGAGCAAGCTCCTGGAGATAGCGAAGGACATGGAAGCCTGGCATGCTGCAGTCCATGGGGTTGCAAATAATCAGACATGACTTAGGGACTGAACAACAACAACAGTGATGTACATTAGGATAAGAAATCAGATAATTACCAACAATTTATCTTCATCTAAATGAATGTGTAGTGAGACAATGAAAAATTGTGTGGAATGAAATTCAGTGAAACTGTTAGTTACTCAAGTCATTTCAGACTCTTTGAGAACTCAGGAACTTGTATCCCACCAGGATCCTCTGTCCATGGATTTCTCCTAGCAAGATTACTGGAGTGGGTAGCCATTCCCTTCTCCAAGGTATTTTCCCAATCCAGAAAGAATATTCTGACTTTTTCATCTGTCTAATGTCCTTGGCACTTAATTACAAACTGTCATTATTGCACCACAATCACTGCACCTAAAAATTTTTAAAATAATTCTAAAGGGAGCTGTTGTCCCAGTTGAGAATCACTCTATCATAGAATAACTAATACTAAGATTTCTGCCTCATGAATGTTTGATAATGAATGAAAACACAAACTTGCCTAAGACTAGAGTAGTTATAAAGAGTAATTGTATTTGTATCCACCTACCTTTTGATTAGTCTTGTCCATCAATTGAATGACCTTTTGTCATTTGTCCATAGAGAGAATGTTAGAGAATGTTGTGAATCAGCTAGGTCTTTTCACACATCATTTCTTCAGTTGGACCAATGCTGTGTTTAAGGTTGGCTGAAAAAATGTGCCATCTGGTATATTCTGAGATTGACCTAGATGGTAAGATGTTATAGTAAATGACCTTCTGACACTCAGATGTTACAATTTCTATTATGAGATATTCACTAAATATTTATAAAAACCCTTAGGATAACTGAAGAAAACAAATCCCAATTATAATGTACTTCCCATGCTGCTATTTCAAACAATTATCTGCTTTCATAAAGACAACATTTTTGGGGGAAATAAAAGGTTTGAAGAGTTTGGGTTGTCATCCTTTCACTCACATTTCACAACTGATTTTGAGAAATAAAAGGATATGTCATATTAACTTTTCTTGTGTTGAATGATGTAGATTGTAGTTTCTGTAACTAAGCACGGCCCAATTAAAGTCATGCATTCAGTGCTAAAATGTGACATTATATCAAACACTAGACATTTTAATTCATATTTTAGTACTTTCAGGTGGTTGTATAAAAACATTAGTCATCACAAGCTGTTCTGTGCTCAATAATGTAAGATCACATGCCTCTTCAACTTACCTCTGGAAATCAAGATTCATTCTGCTTGATGCTCTCATCTCTCCATAAGTTGTGAAAAACAGAAATACAAGATCATAATTTAATTTCACATCACCTTCTAGTCTTCTAAAATTTTCTTCTTTTGAAATACATATATACAAGTAAATGTATTCTCATCATGAAATCAGTGATTTAAAAAAGTTTGATAAACCAAATAACTGTTGGGTTATTTTATAAACTAACCATATTTTAATTAAATATATATATATGCATCTTGTGAACCTTGACTTTATGGATATTGATATTTTTATTGGGTTCATTTGCAAGCACCCTGATGAAAATGTTATCTTGTTATATATTAAGAACCTTAAAATGTCTGACTTTTGAATAAAAAAATGTTTGGGAAATATTTTCTTTGCTAATTATTACCTGAAGAAACTTGGTCATATTATTTAAACTTGCTACACTTCTATTTTCTCATCAGTAAGGTATAAATACAAGCATCTTTCTTCCAAGGCTAATGAAAGGAATCATCATTAAATATATATTTTTTGTGCATATAAACCCTTGGTAAATGCCATTTCTTAAAATACCACTTCTCTTTTATATAGGGCTTCCCTGGTAGCTCAGACAATAAAGAATCTGCCTGCAAATAGGGAGGCCTAGTTTCAATCCCTGGGTGGGGAAGATCTCTGGGGAAGGGAATGGCTACCCATTTCAATATTCTTTCCTGGAGAATCCCATGGTCAGAGGAGCCTGCAGGGCTACAGTCTCTGGGGTTGCAAAGAGTCAGACATGAATGAGTGACTAACACTTTCATTTCACTTATATGTAATACTATTTTCTTTAATGTCAGCCATAATGATTCCTCTGCTCCCACTTTTTCCAAACACTGTCAGTTGATGTCTTTTTCTCTTAGGCAGAATGTGAAATTACTATTGATAAAATTCACAGGAGTCTTAAATGCAGCATATTCAAAACAGATACTTTAGCCCAAATTACTAAAGGGTTTCATGTGAGACCACTGTTGTTAGCAGTGCATACTGAGAAAAAAGAATTTTCCACATATTCTAAGTTTTTTAAATTTTAGAGAGATTTAATATACAGGTTATCTCCTGAAGAGACAGTGAAAATATTCTGGAAACCTAAGGCCTGGGAAGTAAACTCTAACCTAGCTATTGTTTGTGGAGAAGACAATGGCAGCCCACTCCAGTACTCTTGCCTGGAAAATCCCATGGATGGAGGAGCCACGTAGGCTGCAGTCCATGGGGTCGTGAAGAGTCAGACAAGACTGTGATTTCACTTTCACTTTTCACTTTCATGCATTGGAAAAGGAAATGGCAACCCACTCCAGTGTTCTTGCCTGGAGAAACCCAGGGACTGTGGAGCCTGGTGGGCTGCCGTCTGTGGGGTCACACAGAATCGGACATGACTGAAGCAACTTAGCAGCAGCAGCTATTGTTTGAGAAGAAAATCTAACTCTAGCCCTTCTCTCGAAAGGCTCTGTGCTTTCTTGATTTAACATTCAGCTCAGTTCAGTCACTCAGTCATGTCCGACTCTGTGCGACCCCATGAATTGCAGGACGCCAGGCCTCCCTGTCCATCACCAACTCCCGTAGTTCACCCAAACTCATGTCCATTGAGTTGGTGATGCCATCCAGTCATCTCATCCTCTGTTGTCCCCTTCTCCTCCTGCTCCCAATCCCTCCCAGCATCAGAGTCTTTTCCAATGAGTCAACTCTTTGCATGAGGTGGCCAAAGTATTGGAGTTTCAGCTTTAGCATCAGTCCTTCCAATGAATACCCAGGTCTGATCTCCTTCAGAATGGACTGGTTGGATCTCCTTGCAGTCCAAGGGACTCTCAAGAGTCTTCTCCAGCACCGCAGTTCAAAAGCATCCATTCTTAGGCACTCAGCTTTCTTCACAGTCCATTTTTCACATCCATACATGACCACTAGAAAAACCATAGCCTTGTTTTAACATTATGTTGCCATTATTACAAATTCTTAATAATTTTTAGCAAGAGTTTCTGTAAATTATGTAGTTGGTCTTGCATACACCAATGAGAACATAGATCCTACAAAATGTGCAAAGATAATGTGAATATCCTAAGCAAAACTTTACATAAAATACATATTTTATGATTCCAATCAGGTAAAATAAAACAGACAAAATGAATTAATTCAGTTAGAAGTCAGTGGAGATTTTAATAGCTAGAATTGGATCATGAGAGATTCTGTGATATAGGCGAATCACATTTCATAATTGCAGTCTCATTGACACTTGTATGTTCACTTCATGAAAATTTATTGAGCCATATTCAAATACTTATTCATGTTGCTTTGTGTATATTGCACTTCAATATAAAAATTAAATGAAGATCACTGAAATCTTGTTGTGTGAAAATAAGCAAATAGAAAAAGGGAGAGGAGGAAGAGGGGGAGTAGAAGATATGAAGAATGAGTTACGAAATTTAAATATAACAAAATAATAAGCCAGTCCTTGTTTCATATACTCCCCTCTTTCAGGATGATATAGTGCTCCCAGACTACCAGTTCTTAGTCTCCCTTCCTTGGCAGTATGTCATCATGATACTCAGGATTGGACATTTATAAATACATGGAGCTGTTCTTTGTTTTGTATTTTTAAAATGTTTAATTAAGCTATCGAGCTAATTTATATATGATATAATTCACCTATTTTACTTTCACAATTCAATAAGTTTTGATGACCATGTACTACCAGGAAACCATCATCAAAGTCTCACACCCCCAAAGGTTCTTCAAGCTGCTTGGAAGGAAATTCCCAGCTATCACCACTAGCCTGAGGTAACCACCAATATTTTTTCTATTACCATTGTTGTACATTTTCAAGAATATGAAATACAAGGGGTAATATAGTAGGTATACTTCTAAGTTTGGCTTCTATAACACATCATAAAGCTTTTGAGAGTCATCCATGTTGTTATATGTATTAATAGGATTTTTTTCCTTTAAGTTGCCAAGTAGTATTTTCATTGTAACAACATGCCAAACGTTGCTTATCCATTCATTAGTCTGTGGGTGTTTTGGTTATTACTACTTTTTGGTGATTGTGAATAAAGCTGCTATAACATTAGTGTACAAGTTCTGTGTGGATTTGCATTTTCATTTCCTTTTTGGTAGATACATAGGACCGTTGTTGCTAGGTATACTTAATGAAAGTGTCAAAATGTGATTCAAATTGGTAATACCATATTGTATTCATACTGGGCTGGGGAAGGAAATGGCAACCCACTCCAGTATTCTTCCTGGGAAATTTCATGGACAGAGAATTCTGGTAAGCTACAGTCCAGAAGGTCATTAAGAGTTGGACATGACTTATTAAATGAGCACACACACATTCACATTGGAATTCCCAGGTGGCTCAGCTGTAAAGAATCTGCCTACCAATTCAGGAGCCACAGGAGACACAGACTCAATCCCTGGGTTTAGAAGATCCTCTGGAGGAGGAAATGGCAACCCACTCCAGTATTATTCTTGGAAGATCTCACAGACAGAGAAGCTTGGCAGGCTGCAGTCTAGGTGGGTCACACAGAGTCTGGCGCAACTGAGCATGTGCGTAATTTTTATTCACACAAGTAGTGTATGGTGGGCTTCCCAAGTGGTGCTAGTGGTAAAGAACTTGCCTACCAATGCAGGAGACATAACAGATGCAGGTTTAATCCCTGGATTGGGAGGATCCCCTGGAGGAGGGCATATCACCCTACTCCAGTATTCTTGCCTGGAGAATCCCAAGGACAGAGGAGCCTTGTGGGCTACAGTCCATGGGGTCTCAAACAGTCAGACACAGAACAGAAGTGACTTAGCACAGCAGGCAAAGTATGAGGATGAGTTATTCCAGATCCTCTATGATACTTGTTATTGTCATTATGTTTGATTTTAGCCATTTTAGTTGGTGTGTAGTTGTAACTTCTTATGATTTTAATTTGCAGTTATCTAATGTCTACCTCCAGAGAAGGCAATGGCAACCCACTCCAGTACTCTTGCCTGGAAAATCCCATAGGCAGAGGAGCCTGGTAGGCTGCAGTCCATGGGGTCATGAAGAGTTGGACACTTACTGCAAAACTTCACTTTCACTTTTCACTTTCATGCACTGGAGAAGGAAATGACAACTCATTCCAGTGTTCTTGCCTGGAGAATCCCAGGGACGGGGGAGCCTGGTGGGCTGCCGTCTGTGGGGTCACACAGAGTCAGACAGGACTGAAGCAACTTAGCAGCAGCAACAGCAATGTCTACCTCTGTTTCATTGACTACACTAAAGCCTTTCACTGTGTGGGTCTTAACAGACTATGGAAAGCTCTTAAAGAGATGGGAACACCACACAATCTTACCTGTCTCCTGAGAAACCTGTATGTGGGTCAAGAAGCAACAGTTAGATACATGTCTGGAACAATTGATTGGTTCAAGTTGGAGAAAGAAGTATGACAGGGTTGTCTGCTGTGACCCTGTTTTTCTCACCTATACGCTGAGTACATCATAAGAAATGCCAGACTCTATGAGTTACAAGCTGGAATCAAGATAGGCAGGAGAAACAGCAACAACCTCAGACATATGGATAATACCACTCTAATGACTGGAAACAAAGAGGGACAAAAGAGCCTGTTGATGAGGGTGAAGGAGGAGATTGAAAGAGCCAGCTTAAAACTAAATATTACAACAAAAACAAAAACACAAAAACTAAGATCATGGCATCAGGCTCCATTTAAAAAAAAAAAACAAAAACAAAAAACTAAGATCATTGCTGCTGCTGCTAAGTCACTTTAGTCGTGTCCAACTCTGTGCGACCCCATAGACAGCAGTCCACCAGGCTCTCCCATCCCTGGGATTTTCCAGGCAAGAACACTGGAATGGGTTGCCATTTCCTTCTCCAATGCATGAAAGTGAAAGAAAGTGAAGTCACTCAGTTGTGTCCGACTCTTAGTGACCCCATGGACTGCATCCTACCAGGCTCCTCTGTCCATGGGATTTTCCAGGCAAGAGTACTGAAGTGGGGTGACATTGTCTTCTTCGTCAGGCCCCATTACTGCATGCCAAAAGAAGGGGAAAAGTGGAAGTAGTGACAGATTTGCTCTTCTTGGGCTCTCGAATCATTGTGGATGGTGACTGCAGCCATGAAATCAGAAGATGATTGCTTCTTAGCAGGAAAGCTGTAACAAACCTAGACAGAGTGTTGAAAAGCAGAGACATTACTCTGCTGATAAAGGTCCCTGTAGTCAAGGCTGTAGTCTTCCCAGTGGTCATGGACGATTGTGAGAGCTGGACCGTAAAGAAGGCAGAACACCGAAGAATTGATGCATTCAAGCTGTGGTGCCAGAGAAGACTCTTAAAAGTCCCTTGGGCAGCAAGGAAATCAAACCAGTCAATGATAAGGGAAATCAACCCTGAATACTCATTGGAAGGACTGATGTTGAGGCTGAGGCTCCAGTATGTTGGTCATCGAATGCAAAAAGATAACTCATTGGAAAAGTCCCTGATGCTCCAAAAGATTGAGGGAAAAAGGAGAAGAAAGCATCAGAACATGAGCTGGCTGGATGGTATCACCGATGCAAGGGACATGAACTTGGGCGAACTTCATGAGATGATGAGGGACAGGGCAGTCTGGCATGCTTCAGTCCATGTGGTGGCAAAGAGTCAGACATGACTGGGTGACTGAAAAATGATGACTACATTTTAGATATCTTCTTTAGATATATTTTAATGTGCTTATTATTCATATATCTTCATTGAAAAGTTCCTTTTAAATGTTTCTTTTATTAATAAAAAATTGATGGTTTGACTTATTTTCAGTTGCAAGAGCTCTTTATGTATTCTAGATATAAGACCCCTACCAAATACATGTTTTGTTAATACTGTCACCAGTCTGTGGTTTGCCTTTTCATTTCTTTCTTTCTTTTCTCTTATCCTTCAAATAGGAAAACAAATGTTTATTGATAATGCTCAATGTATAACATTGCTTTTTAACAGTTCTTTTTAAAGCATATCTAAGCCTTCTCCTCCTGCCCCCAACCTTCCCCAGCATCAGAATCTTTTCCAAGGAGTCAACTCTTCACATCAGGTGGCCAAAGTATTGGAGTTTCACCTTCATCATCAGTCCTTCCAATCAACACCCAGGACTGATCTCGTTTGGGATGGACTGGTTAGATCTCCTTGCAGTCCAAGGGACTGTCAAAAGTCTTCTTCAACACCACAGTTCAAAAGCATCATTTCTTTGGCACTCAGCCTTCTTTATAGTCCAACACTCACATCCATACATGACCACTGGAAAAACCATAGCCTTGTCTAGACAGAACTATGCGGACAAAGTAATGTCTCTGCTTTTGAATATGCTGTTCAGGTTGGTCATAACTTTCCTTCCAAGGAGTAAGCATCTTTTAATTTCATGGCTGCAATCACCATCCGCAGTGATTTTGGAGCCTAGAAATATAAAGTCAGCCACTGTTTCAACTGTATCCCCTTCTATTTGCCATGAAGTGATGGGACCATTTGCCATGATCTTGGTTTTCTGAATATTGAGCTTTAAGCCAACTTTTTCACTCTCCTCTTTCACTTTCATCAAGAGGCCCTTTAGTTTTTCACTTTCTGCCATAAGGGTGGTGTCATCTGAATATCTGAGGTTATTGATATTTCTCCCACCAATCTTGATTCCAGCTTGTGCTTCTTCCAGCCCAGCATTTCTCATGATGTACTCTGCATAGAAGTTAAATAAGCAGGGTGACAATATACAGCCTTGACGTACTCCTTTGCCTATTTGGAACCAGTCTGTTCTTCCATGTCCAGTTCTAACTGTTGCTTCCTGACCTGCATACAGATTTCTCAAGAGGCAGGTCAGGTGCTCTGGTATTCCCATCTCTTTCAGAATTTTCCACAGTTTATTGTGATCCACACAGTCAAAGGTTTTGGCATAGTCAATAAAGCAGAAATAGATGTTTTTCTGGAACTCTCTTGCTTTTTCAATGATCCAGCAGATGTTGGCAATTTGATATCTGGTTCCTCTTCCTTTTCTAATACCAGCTTGAACATCTGGAAGTTCACAGTTCATATATTGCTGAAGCCTGGCTTGGAGAATTTTGAGCATTACTTTACTAGCATGTGAGATGAGTGCAATTGTATGGTAGTTTGAGCATTCCTTGGCATTGCCTTTCTTTGGGATTGGAGTGAAAACTGACCTTTTCCAGTCCTGTGGCCACTGCTGAGTTTTCCAGATTTGCTAGCATCTTGAGTGCAGCACTTTCACAGAATCATCTTCCAATATTTGAAATAGCTCAACAGGAATTAGAGTTCTTATATCAGGACTATAATTACTGACAAACTTTACTTTTTGTACATAGTATGAGATAAGTTTTGAGGCTTATTTATTTTCAAATGAACAAGCAGTTATTTTAGCACAGTTTCTTGAAAAGATGATCAATACCATACTTGTGGAAGATCAGTTGGTCAACCAATCTCTGGCCCTGACCTTGTCTCCCTTTATAGTCCTCTAAGAATAAGTTTTTGTATTTTATTATTCCACTATGAGCTTAGACCCTGCCAACTTTCCCCACACCTCCTCACACACACACACTCTGTTTTCGTCCCCTTGGATGGGTGTTTCTAAAAAACTTAACTGGGGCCCCAAGACAAATCACACCCTCCACTTCTCTCCCTCCATCACCTAACTTCACTTCATTTCAGTCACTCAATCATGTCCAACTCTTGCCACCCCATGGACTGCAGCATGCCAGGCTTCCCTGTCCATCACTAACTCCTGGAGTTTTCTCCAATTCATGTCCATTGAGTTGGGGATGCCATCCATCCATTTCATCCTCTGTGTTCCCCTTCTCCTTCTGCCTTCAATCTTTCTCAGCATCAGGGTCTTTACCAAGGAACTAGTTCTTTGCATCAAGTGGCCAAAGTATTGCAGCTTTCTCTTCAGTATCAGTCTTTCCAGAGAATATTCAGGACTGATCTCCTTTTAAATAACTAGTTTGATCTCCTTGCAGTCCTGGAGACTCTCAAGAGTCTTCTCCTATACCACAGCTCAAAATGAAAATTCTTCAGTGCTCAGCTTTCTTTACGGTCCACTCACATCCATACATGACTACTGGAAAAAACATAGTTTTGACTAGACAGATGTTTGTCACAAAAGTAATGTCTCTGCTTTTTAATATACCATCTTGTTTTTTCATAGTTTTCTTCCAAGGAGCAAGCATCTTTTAATTTCATGGCTGCAATCACCCTCTGCAGTGATTTTGGAGCCCAAGAAAATAAAGTCTGTCATTGTTTCCATTGTCTCTCCATCTGTTTGCCATGCAGTGATGGGACCAGATGCCATTATCTTCGTTTCCTGAATGTTGAGTTTCAAGCAGGCTTTTTCATTCTCGTCTTTCACTTTCATCAAGAGGCTCTTGAGTTACTCTCTGCTTTCTGCCATAAAGGTGGTGTCAGCTGCATATCTGAAGTTATTGATATTTCTCCCAGCAGTCATGATTCCAGTTTGTACTTCAAGCAGTCCAGCATTTTGCATGATGTACTCTGCATATAAATCAAATAAGGAGGTTGACACCTTGAAATACTCCTTTACCAATTTGGAACCAGTCTGTTGTTCCATGTCTGGTTCTAACTGCTACTTCTTGACCTGCATACACATTTCTTAGGAGGCAGGTAGGTGGTCTGGTATTCCCATCTCTTTAAGAATTATCCACAGTTTGTTGGGATCCACACAGTCAAAGGTTTTGGCACAGTAAATAAAGCAGAAACAAATGGTTTTTTTTTTTTTTTTCTGGAAATCTCTTGCTTTTTCTATGATCCAAATGGATATTGGTAATTTGATCTGTGGTTCCTCTGTCTTTTTAAAATCCAGCTAGCACATCTCAAAGTTCTCATTTCACATATTGTTGAAGCCTCATTTGTTAAATTTTGAGCATTACTTTTCTGGCGTGTGAGATGATTTAAATTTTTCAGTATCTTGAACATTATTTGGCATTGCTTTTCCTTGGGATTGGAATGAAAACTGACCTTTCACAGTCCTGTGGCCAGTGCTGAGTTTTCCACATTTGCTGGCATATGGAGTGCAGCACTTGCACAGCATCATGCTTTAGGACTTGAAATAGTTCAGCTGGAATTCCATCACCTCCACTAACTTTGTTCCTTGCTTCCTGTGGCCCACTCGACTTCACACTCCAGGGTGTCTGGCTCTAGGTGAGTGATCACACCATCGTGGTCATCTGTTTCTTTAAGATCTTTTTGCATAGTTCTATGTATTCTTGCCACCTTTCCTTAATCTCTTTTTCTTCTGTTAGGTCCATACAATTTCTGTCCTCAATTGTGTCCATCTTTGCATGAAATTTTCCCTTGGTACCTCTAATTTTCTTGAAGAGATCTCTAATCTTTCACATTCCATTATTGTCCTCTCTTTGCACCTAGCTTGGTCCTCCAAAAAGAGGAAGAAACAATACATGAATTATAATAAGCTCAGCCATTTCTACCCTGGTGATCCACTTGCCCCTCCTTCAGGCAGAAGCTGGCCCAAATTATCTTTTAAGTCTAAGCCATGTACTCTATCTTCAAGAATGTATTTGTTTTGGAAACACTCCATTTCTGTACCCTCCCATATATCTGCTGCTGTGTCAAAATGCCCAAGATTACTAAGAAGGACTAAAGTGAAATCAGTGGTCAGCTGACATGAGCCTAATCACAGCCAACACACGTGTATATAAAGAGCAGAGGTACACAGTATCACTGCCAGGATTTCAGGAATTACATCCTACAGTATTAATCTAACTGGTGACCAAGGTTGCAGTAACTGCCCAGTGAGAACTGCAGCATCAAAGATGTGCACAAGAAAGGGGCATTCTGGAACTTTCTGATGCCTGTCCACAAGCCTTGCTCTGGACAGCATGGAAATGGGGTGGAATCAGTTCCCCTGCAGCCTTTGCTGTCCTATGAGAAGATCTAATCCCTCCCCACCTTCTTCCCATTCTTTTGGACAGCTTAGATTTCAGGGAAAATTAAGGAGTATTTTGGGTCCATACCCGTCTTGATCTTGAGCCCTGGGCCAGGCTCCTCAAAAAATGTTTCAGGGTATGATGGGCAGGTGTTTGGTAGGTGGGCATAAGGCTTTGCTTACTTCCAACTATCCCATTACAGCTCCAACATAGTAACAACCCTAGTCACTAGCTGCACTCTCCATGGTCTTTGCACCACCCAGGGGTTGCATACTGGGGTTGCCCAATACTTACTGAAGGGTTAATGCAGCCACAATAGGGTAGCGGAGATGTGCCTGCAAACAGGACTCTCTACTCGGGCTGAACGTGCTTGCAAACGAGGCATTCTGCCAAGGAGTCTGGACACAGCCTTGAGTTTAATGGTCCCTTGCAAACGAGGGAACATTCCCTTCTTGTGATAAGGAGAAAGAAAGGGCTCTGGACAGACTCTGCAGTAGACAGGGATTTCACTCCCCTTGCTGTACGATAACATGCATGCACCTGTGCTGTACTGAAAAGGCTTATTCATGCAGTCTGGAATTCTGCCTAGGGGGCTTTATAAAAATAAACCGCAATTAGTTTTGCGCAGTTTTTTCCTCCAGCCAGAGTGGTGTATTGTCTGTCTCTTGCGTGTCTCGTGTGTTTTGTCTTTGTGTCATTTTGCTCGCAACAACTTACATGTCTCTCTTTCTCCACTACTGTGGAGAAAGAGTACCAGAGGATGCCCCTCAATAAAAGCATCTGTGAATTAGCCATTCTTATACCTCTTCAGGGAAATGTTTACTCCCAAATCCAATTGACTGATATCCTGCAATATTATGTAACAGCTCCCCAGGGAGGGCACAATCCCCTGTTCCATTCCTTTCCCACTAATCCAAGTCCTTGACTAAGGGTTTGTGGACAAGAATATCAAAGTCAATACTGTGTCTACAGACATGGCACTCTCAAAATCAAGCAGCAAACAGGCCAAACATCTGAAATACTTATTGGGTTACTACATGGCCAAGATTCTGTCCCAGGTGGATAAAACCTTGACTTTGATGGACAGCCATTCATCTTCTTAAATCCCAGGAGGCTCGGGTGGAAAGAGGAGGATGGATCTGAATAGCTCTTCTTGTTTACTTCCCACGTTGATCTTCCTCAACTCATCCATGTACCTCTCTGTTCAAGATCATCTGTCACCACACTCTCCCTGAATCTAGGCTGAGTGAAGGAAAATCTAATTGAACTCCTTATTACAATAAATTAACTGGGAAGATAGAGATAGCACTTATTTTTTGGAATGTGGGTAGGTAGGGTTAGAAAGCTGAGAAATTAAGACTGGATCACATATTGTCTTTGTGGTTGTGAGGAAAATAATAATAAAAGAACTTACATTAAAAACAAATATCAATGATCTTATATGTATAAATCTGTTCCCAATCTTTTATTTCATTTATTTATATATCTCATTTTACCCTAACCTAACATTTTACTGGTTCAGTTCAGTTCTGTCACTCAGTCATGTCTGACTCCTTGCAACCCCATGAACTGTAGCATGCCAGGCCTCCCTGTCCATCACCAACTCTCGGAGTCCACCCAAATCCATATCTATTGAGTCGGTGATGCCATCCAACCATCTCACCCTTTGTCATCCCCTTCTCCTCCTGCCCTCAATCTTTCCAGGCATCAGGGTCTTTTCAAATGAGTCAGCTCTTCCCATCAGGTGGCCAAAGTTTTGGAGTTTCAGCTTCAACATCAGTCCTTCCAATGAACACCCAGGACTGATCTCCTTTAGGATGGACTGGTTGGATCTCCTCACAGTCCAAGGGACTTTCATGAGTCTTCTCCAACACCACATCTCAAAAGTATCTATTTTTCAGTGCTCAGCTTTCTTTATAATCCAACTCTCACATCCATACATGAACCAGAAAACCATAGCCTTGACTAGACAGACCTCTGTGGACAACATAATGCCTCTGCTTTTTAATATGCTGTCTAGGTTGGTCATAACTTTCCTTCCAGGGAGCAAACGTCTTTTAATTCCATGGGTGCAATCACCATCTGCAGTGATTTTGGAGCCCAAATAAACAAAGTCAGCCACTGTTTCCACTGTTTCCACATCTGTTTGCCATGAAGTGAGGGGATCAGATGCCATGACTTCATTTTCTGAATGTTAAACTTTAAGACAACTTTTATACTCTCATCTTTCACTTTCATCAAGAGGCTCTTCGGTTCCTCCTCACTTTCTGACATAAGGGTGGTGTTATCTGCATATCTGAGGTCATTGATATTTCTCCCAGCAATCCTGATTCCAGCTTGTGCTTTCTCCAGCCCAGAGTTTCTCATGATGTACTCTGCCTAGAAATTAAATAAGCAGGGTGACAATATACAGCCTTGATGTACTCCTTTAATGATTACTGTGGTTGTATATCAAGTCTTAAAATCAAGTTGTAGAAGTCTTTTAGAACTGTTTCTGCTTCAAATTTTTCCATTATTCTAGATACCTTTGAATTTCCACATAAATTTTCAATTTTAATTAGATTTGTATTAAATCTAAAGGTTAGGAGAATTTGATGTCTCCTCACTTATGAAAATAAGATCTCCTTTTTAATGTCTTCTTTGATCCCTCTCATCAAGGTTTTATAGTTTTCAACAGAAATGAAAGGTTTTATATGTTTGTTGCCCATAATTGAGTGAATTTGTTTCTAAGTATTTCATGCCTTTTAACATTATTTAATATGCTATTTTTAAGATTAAATTTTTAATTGTTTTAACTAATATTCAGAAATATACTTAATTTTTGTATATTAGCCCTGTGTATTGTGACCTTGCTTATTCTTATTCTAGTAGTGTTATCATAGACTCTATAAGAATCTCTATACAGAAAATCATTGCATTTGTTATATGTTTTAATTTTTCATTTTTAATATTTTTGTATTTTATTTCCTTATATTGCTCATTATTATTATCATTATAATAGAGAAAGGGGCTATATTATAAAAGAGAATAGAGATAACATCTTTGCCTTATCCTAATTTTAAGGAGAAATTGTTCAAATTTTCACTGTTCAGTTCAGTTCAGTCGCTCAGTCATGTCTGACTCTGTGACCCCATGAATTGCAGCATGCCAGGCCTCCCTGTCCATCACCAACTCCTGGAGTTCACTCAAACTCATGTCTGTTGAGTCAGTGATGCCATCCAGCCATCTCATCCTCGGTCGTCCCCTTCTCCTCCTGCCCCCAATCCCTCCCAGCATCAGAGTCTTTTCCAATGAGTCAACTCTTTGCATGAGGTGGCCAAAGTATTGGAGTTTCAGCTTTAGCATCATTCCTTCCAAAGAATATCCAGGGCTGATCTCCTTTAGAATGGACTGGTTGAATCTCCTTGCAGTCCAAGTGACTCTCAGGAGTCTTCTCCAACACCACAGTTAAGTTGGCCAGTAACTGTGGGTTGTTCATGGATGACCTATACTGGGTTGTGAAAATTTTCTGATATTTCTAGTTTGCTGACAGTTTTTGTTATGAAATGGTAAATACTGTCAGATATTTCATAAACATCAATTGAGAAAATCGTTTGGTTTTCCATTTATTTTCTTAATGTAATGAATCATATTGCTTGATTTTCTAACGGCAAACTGATTCCTAATTCTGAGTAAATCACACTTAGTCATGAAGTATTTTCTTTTTTATATTTCTGGATAGGATTTACTAATGTTTGTTAATGATTTTTGCACCTATAGTTTTGAGGATTACTGATCAGCACTAGTCTTTTCTTTTTGTAATGTTTTAGTATCAGGTTAATGTTGACCTCATAAAATAAGTTGGGGATGGTTGCTCTTGGGAAAAATGCATGTAAAATTTTACTATTTCATCATGAGGCATTAAATAGAAACCACCAGTAAAGGCATCTGGATTTGATGCTTTTTGGGAAAACTTATTGTTCCTTTATTTCATTTTTTTTTTAATAATATAAGGTTTTTCACATTATTTTTGAGCAAGTCTTGGTTTCTTGTATTTTTAAAATAATTTTTAAATCACATTTACATTGTACAATATATGGATTTGGCTTTTAAATAATATTCTCTTATTATATTTCTAATGTCACTGTTCTATATAGTGATACCTCATTGTTTTATTCCTGTTTTAGTAACTTATGACGCTACTTTTTTTTTCTTTATCACTTTGCTTAGATGTTTGTCAATTTCAGTGACCATTTTAATAATTCCTATTTAGCATCAATGGTTTTCTCTATTATTTTTCTATTCCATTGATTTCTGTTCACATTTTTATTATTACTTTCATTCGGCTTACTTTCTGTTCACTTTGCTTTCTTTGTCTAGATTCTCAACAACTTTGAACTTTTCTTCTTCACTATTAGCATTCAATACTATAAATGTCCCTTTAAGTATTTCTTTAACTATTGCCCACGTATTTTGATATCTTCTATTTTCATTTTAATTCACTTCAAAATAATTTTAACTTCCTTTAGATCTCTTCTTTAATGCCATTTATAAAAAAATGTTATTAAATTTTCAATAATGTAAGAAAATTTCTAGTTACCCTTCTGCTATCAGCTTCTAGCTTAATGACATTTTAGACAGATACTATAGTTTATATAATTTCAATATTTTTAGTTCTTGAGATTTATTTTTATGGGCCAGAATATTGTCTGTCTTCACGAGTTATCCATATGTTCTTGAAAAAATATGTATCCTGTTGCTGTTGTGAGTTCTATAAATGTTGAGTGGGTTGATTTGTTCCTAGCATTATTCAAGTCCATTAAATCTTTACTGATTTTTTTGGCTATTCTATCAATAAAAGAGAAGCACAGAAATGTGTTCCAAATTTCTATTTAATGTCTTTTTCTCGGCCTGGAGAGCTTCTGTTAACATCAAGTACATATCTGTTGTCAATTCATTCTTTCATCTTCTGCGTATCTTATGGGTTTTTATTCTACCTTAATATTTGAAAGACATTTTCTCTGGTTTTCCGTTCTAAGTTGAGTGTGTGTGTGTGTGTGTGTGTGTGTGTTTTCCTCCCATGGTTAACTTTAGACTTTACAGATGCAATTTTCTTGTCAAGTTGCTTGCAGATGTTTTCACAAGAGGGTTAAATTTTAGATTGTGAAGTCAATTTTAGATTTTATTGCATTCCTTCAGTGTGCATTGGATTTTGATCTGGCACACTGAAAAATCACTTGTGACTAGTGTGATTCTATCAAAGCTGTTATAATAGATTCAGAGCAGCTATACAATCTCACCGACTTAGCCCCATTATTAAGCTGTAAGTCCTTTTGCAGAAGGACATTACAAAGGCATTTTTCTACCTCAGTTCAGTTCAGCTCAGTTCATTTCAGTCACTCAGTCGTGTCTGACTCTTTGCGACCCCATGAACTGAAGCACACCAGGCCTCCCTGTCCATCACCAACTCCTGGAGTCCACCCAAACTCATGTCCACTGAGTTGGTGATGCCAACCAACCATCTCATCCTCTGTCGTCCCCTTCTCCTCCTGCCCTCAATCTTTCCCAGCATCAGGGTCTTTTCAAACAACTCAGCTCTTTGCATCAGGTAGCCAAAGTATTGGAGTTGCAGCTTCAAAATCACTCCTACAAATGAACACCCAGGACTGATCTCCTTTAGGATGGACTGGTTGGATCTCCTTGCAGTCCAAGGGACTCTTAAGAGTCTTCTCCAACATCACAGTTCAAAAGCATCAATTCTTCATGCTCAGCTTTCTTCACAGTCCAACTCTCACATCCCTACACGACCACTGGAAAAACTATAGCCTTAACTAGACGGACCTTTGTTGACAAAGTAACGTCTCTGCTTTTTAATATGCTGTCTAGTTTGGTCATAACTTTCCTTTCAAGGAGTAAGCATCTTTTAATTTCATGGCTGCAGTCACCATTTGCAGTGATTTTGGAGCCCAGAAAAATAAAGTCAGCCACTGTTTCCCCATCTATTTCCCATAAAATGATGGGAATGGATGCCATGATCTTAGTCTTCTGAATGTTGAGTTTTAAGCCAACTTTTTCACTCTCCTCTTTCACTTTCATCAAGAGGCTTTTTAGTTCTTCTTTGTTTTTTGCCATAATGGTGGTATCATCTGCATTATTGAGGTTATTGATGTTTCTCCTGGCAATCTTGATTCCAGCTTGTTTCCTCCAGCCCAGTATTTCTCATGAAGTACTCTGCATATAGGTTAAATAAGCAGGGTGACAATATACAGCCTTGGCGTTATCCTTTTCATATTTGGAACCAGTCTGTTGTTTCATGTCCAGTTCTAACTGCTGCTTCCTGACCTGCATACAAATTTCTCAAGAGGCAGGTCAGGTGTTCTGTTATTTCCATCTCCTTCAGAATTTTCCACAGTTTATTGGGATCCACACAGTCAAAGGCTTTGGCATAGTCAATAAAGCAGAAATAGATGTTTTTCTGGAATTCTCTTGCTTTTTCAATGATCCAGCAGATGTTGGCAATTTGATTTCTTGTTCCTCTGCCTTTTCTAAAACCAGCCTGAACATCTGGAATTTCACAGTTCACATATTGCTGAAGCCTGGCTTGGAGAATTTTGAGCATTACTTTACTAGCGTGTGACATGAGTGCACTTGTGCGGTAGTTTGAGCATTCTTTGGTATTGCCTTTCTTTGGGATTGGAAAGAAAACTGATGTTTTCCAGTCCTGTGGCCACTGTTGACTTTTCCAAATTTGCTGGCGTATTGAGTGCAGCACTTTCACAGCATCATCTTTCAGGATTTGAAATAGGTCAACTGGGATTCCATCACCTCCACTAGCTTTGTTCATAGTGATGCTTTCTAAGGCTCACTTGACCTCACATTCCAGAATATTTGGCTCTAGGTGAATGATCACACCATCGAGATTATCTGGGTTGTGAGGATCTTTTTTGTACAGTTCTTCTGTGTATTCTTGCCACCTCTTAATATCTTCTGTTTCTGTTAGGTCCATATCATTTCTGTCCTTTATCGAGCCCATCTTTGCATGAAATGTTCCCTTGGTATCTCTGTTTATCTTGAAGAGACCTCTAGTCTTTTCCATTCTGTTGTTTTCCTCTATTTCTTTGCATTGATCACTGAGGAACGGTTTCTTATCTCTCCTTGCTATTCTTTGGAATTCTGCATTCAAATGGGTATATCTTTCCTTTCTCTTTTGCTTTTTGCTTCCCTTCTTTTCACAGCTATTTGTAAGGCATCCTCAGACAGCCATTTTGCTTGTTTGCATTCCTTCTCTTGCGGATGGTCTTGATCCTGTACAATGTCACAAACCTCCATCCATAGTTCATCAGGCACTCTTTCTGTCAAATCTAGCTTTTTAAATCTATTTCTCACTTCCACTGTATAATCATAAGGGATTTGATTTCAGTCATACCTGAATGGAATAATGGTTTTCTCCACTTTCTTCAGCTTAAGTCTGAATTTGGCAATATGGCATTCATGATCTGAACCACAGTCAGCTCCCAGTCTTCTTTTTGCTGACTGTATAGAACTTCTCCATCTTTTGCTGCAAAAAATAGGATCAATCTGATTTCAGTGTTGACCATCTGGTGATTTCCATATGTAGAGTCTTCTCTTGTGTTGTTAGAAGAGGGTGTTTGCTATGACCAGTGCATTCTCTTGGGAAAACTCTGTTAGCCTTTGCCCTGCTTCTGCTTCATAGGAACACAAATTCTTCACAGCCTTGTGGGAGCACAGGACATTCTATAACCTTTGTTGTACTTATTTTCTTGGCCCAATGGAGTTTTACCTCATGTGCATGCAAATCAGCACTTATCCAAAAACTGAAGAGGATTATTCTGCTTATGTCAGGAATTTCCATTTTCTTTAGCACTCTGCCCCCAAAATTTTCACTACTTTTCCCTCCTTGAATTCTGGCCTCTGTCTTCTCAAATTCACCTGACTGACATCCTATTTTTGTATTCTCTTTCCTTGCTCTACAGTTTGGAAACTGCCTTCAGCTTGTAGTCCAAAGTGATCATTTATTTCTCTTCTATCTGAAATCAAAATGTTATGCTACCTGTTTTCCAGTGTCTGAAAAAAATATGGTTTCACGTATTTTTCTGGTCTCAAATTAGCAAGCATTTCTATAAATCTAGAAGTCTGTTTTCTCACTGTTCCTTTTTCCTCCCTTTTAGAATGTATGCTTCATGTGTACTGGAAACACTCACATTAGTTAAGATTTAAAAGCATTAGACTTATTTGAACATTTAAAGTCTGATGGGTATGTATGTTACATGTATAGACATATTCTCAGAGTAGGATGTATATACACATCAGAATACACTGTAGTCAGTAATTAAGCATGCCAAGGTACAAGATACAGATAGACTGATCTAGGAATAACTCCACAAAGATTCATACAGTTAATTCTAGACCTCTTCCTCCCAAATCTTGCAATTACTGTCCTTGGTTGCCACATTTTGAAACATTTCATGGTTTCTCTGGTATTATTTCTCCCTTGCTAAAGTACTTTAATAAAATTTAGTTTGTTTGACTGGAAAACATGTTTCTCATTATCTCTGCCTAACAGGATTTAAGAATAATTAACTCTAATTTGTTCAGAGAAAACAAAGTCCTACTTTTGGTATACATACTTTGGTATATGAATATAAATATTTTTATATACACTATGTTTTTTCCAGTAGTCATGTATGGATGTGAAAGTTGAACCATAAAGAAAGCTGAGCACTGAAGAATTGATTCTTTTGAACTGTGGTGTTGGAGAAGACTCTTGAGAGTCTTGGACTGCAAGGATTTCAAACCAGTCGATCCTAAAGGAAATCAGTACTGAATATTCATCAGAAGGACTAATGCTGAAGCTGAAGCTCCAATACTTTGGCCACCTAATGCAAAGAACTGACTCATTGGAAAGGACCCTGACACTGGGAAAGATTGAAAGCAGGAGGAGAAGGGGATGACAGAGGATGAGATGATTGGATGGCATCACCAAGTCAATGGACAGGAATTTGAGCAAGCTCCAGGATTTGGTAATGAACAGGGAAGCCTGGCATGCTGCAGGCCATGGGGTCACAAAGAGTCAGACACTATTGAGTGACTGAATTGAACTGAAGTACAAATTGTACTCTACTTAGCTTGTAAACATTCCAAGGTCTGGGGTATAAAATAGTATGCAAGCATCTCTGGCATCTGATGTTTTCGATAATTAGTTCAAAATTAAAAATTCAACTTAGAATATTTTTCATTAACTAAAATATTCATTATAAGTTAAATATTTATGTCCTCCCATGCCAAAATTCACATTTGAAACCCAATCCCAAGAGTGATGGTGTTTGGGGATGAGGTCTTTCAGAGGTAATTGGAGATGAGGTTATGAGTGTGGACTTTTGGAATGGTACACATTCCCAGATAAGAGGGCCTCCCTGGTGGCTCAGCTGGTAAAGAACCTGCCTGCAGTGCAGGAGACCTGGATTTGATCCCTGGGTTGCAACGATAACCTGGAGAAGGGAACAGCTCCCCACTTCAGTATTCTGGCCTGGAGAATTCCATGGACTGTATAGTCCATGGGGTTGCAAAAAGTCAGACACAACTGAGCAACTTTCACTTTCCCTGATAAGAAGAGACACTTGAGAGTTGGCACTCTCTCTCAGCCATGTGTGGACACAGTGAGAAAGTAGCCATCTTCATGTCAGGAGAAATGCTCTCACCAGAACCTGACTATGATGGCACTCTGATATCAGACTTCCAGCTTCCAAACTGTGAGAAAATAAATTTCTGTTAAATCTCTCAGGTCATGGATTTTGTTATGGAAGACTGAGCTTTCCAATGCAATGTTTATGATATAATTTAAGTGAGAAGAGCATTTAATAAGCCTATGTATATAGCATGATCACTTTATTTTCAATCTATATACATGCAGCATTATTTTATATGAATGCATCTACATGAAAAGCAGGTTGTGAGATTGTGTGTGATTGTTCTTGGTTTTAATTTAAATATTATGCCATTATATACAATGTAGAAAAGTCTAGAAACATTTTGAAATTGAACTTTATCTTATATTCTATCAATTCTCTTCCCCATACTGCGTGCTGTTTCTCACATGTAAATAATAAGCAAAGCCAAGACCTGGTTCTTACTGTGGGTTTCTGCTTCCCTATTATCACCCAGGAAGTCTCTTATCCATCCAATTCTTTCTTATTCCCAAAATGACTGCCTCAGGCTGGACCTCATTTTCTTTTAGTTATGAGAGCCCTCCTTGCTTGCTACTGTAGCCAAACTGACTTACCTTTCTAAAACATAAATCTGAGTGGTTTTAAAGTTTCCCTTAAAGGCTTCCCATTAATACACAAAATAAAAATAAAACTTATAGTTAGTTTCATTTAAATACTGCAGTCAAGCAAATTACTGAGGAGGAATGATTTTTGGCTTTTTGAGATCTAGCTTGCTGTGACTTCTCAATTGAGATGCCAGCAAACTGCATTCCTGTGACTTGGGAGAGAAAACATGGATATGTTTAAGTGCCACCTCAGGCAAACAGCTTTCAATAAGCTCTTCAACGGAGTATGTTTTGGTACAATCATGACTTTGTTTCCTTCTTGAGAGAGGTAGGCCAAAGAAATTGGGTGTTTAATGACTGATTATCTGTATAGGATAGTCTGTGTAGGTTTATATAACATTGTGTGTGTGCATTCAGTCACTCACTCATGCCTAACTCTTTGTAAACTTATGGGCTGTAGCCAGCCAGGCTTCTCTGTCCATGGAATTTTCCATGCAAGAATACTGTAGTGGGTTTCCATATCATTCTCCAGGGGATGTCCCCAAACCAGGGATCAAACTCACATGCTCTTATATACCATTAATTCATATGAATTATACTTTGGCCATCTGATCCGAAGAGCTGACTCATTTGAAAAGACCCTGATGCTGGTAAAGATTGAAAGCAGGAGGAGAAGGGGATGACACAGGATGAGATGGTTGGATGGCATCACGGACTCAATGGACATGGATCTGGGTAAACACCAGGAGTTGGTGACTGACAGGGAAGCCTGGCATGCTGCAGTCCATGGAGTCGCAAAGAGTAGGACATGACTGAGTGACTGAACTGAGCTGACTGATGCTTGCAGGGCTCTTTAGAAAGTCTAACTTTAAGGCATGAATATAATAAACAGAAGATGGGTATCAAAAATAATGTAATATCATTATTTTTAAATTCAAAAAGTTTAAAGTGTTCTATTCAAAAATTTTGTATTGAGCACTTCCTATTTTACAGGGACTCCAGTTTTAGAAACATGAATATTAGTCAGAATATTAGTCAGAATGTAACATGTATTGCTTTAAATAATTAATATCACTGTAAATAATATATTCCTGTAAAATATTACCAAGTTTAGCAAATCTTAATTATTTCAAGTTTCTAAGTTAGGAAAAATAAAAAGTTTCCTGTACACCATTTATCATATCTATCTACCTGATCTAGGCATAAGCATTTTGCAATGTAGTATTCAGTTTGCAAATGCTCCTGATATTGGAGTGGAGTAGGAGACATAATGCAAAATGCAAAAGTAGGAAGCCAAGAAACACCTGGAGTAACACGCAAATTTGGACTTGGAATATGGAATGAAGCAGGGCAAAGACTAAAAGAGCTTTGCCAAGAAAATGCACTGGTCATAGCAAACACCTTCTTCCAACAACACAAGAGAAGACTCTACACATGGACATCACCAGATGGTCAACACCGACACCAGATTGATTCTATTCTTTGCAGCCAAAGATGGAGAAGCTCTATACAGTCGAAAAAACATGACCAGGAGCTGATTGTGGCTCAGATCCTGAACTCCTTATTACAAAATTCAGAAAGAAATTGAAGAAAGTAAGGAAAACCGCTAGCCTATTCAGGTATGACTGAAATCAAATCCCTTATGATTATACAGTGGAAGTGAGAAATAGATTAAAGGGCCTAGATCTGATAGATAGAGTGCCTGATGTAATATGGACTGAGGTTCGTGGCACTATACAGGAGACAGCGATCAAGATTATCCTCATGGAAAAGAAATGCAAAAAAGCAAAATGGCTGTCTGGGGAGGCCTTACAAATAGGTGTGAAAAGAAGAGAAGTGAAAAGCAAAGGAGAAAAGGAAAGATATACCCATTTGAATGCAGAGTTCCAAAGAATAGCAAGAAGAGATAAGAAAGCCTTCCTCAGTGATAAATGCAAAGAAATAGAGGAAAACAACAGAATGGGAAAGACTAGACATCTCTTCAAGAAAATTAGAGACACCAAGGGAACATTTCATGCAAAGATGGGCACAATAAAGTACAGAAATGGTATGGACCTAACAGAAGCAGACAATATTAAGAAGAGGTGGCAAGAATACACAGAAGAACTGTACAAAAAAGATCTTCATGACCCAGATAATCATGATGGTGTGATCACTCACCTAGAGCCAGAAATCCTGGAATGTGAAGTCAAGTGGGCCTTAGAAAGCATCACTACGAACAAAGCCAGTGGAGGTGATGGAATTCCAGTTGACCTATTTCAAATCCTGAAAGATGATGCTGTGAAAGTGCTGCACTCATTATGCCAGCAAATTTGGAAAACTCAGCAGTGGCCACAGGACTGGAAAAGGCCAGTTTTCATTCCAATCCCAAAGAAAGGCAATGCAAAAGAGTGCTCAAACTACCACACAATTGCACTCATCTCACATGCTATTAAAGTAATGCTCAAAATTCTCCAAGCCAGGCTTCAGCAATACATGAACCGTGAACTCCCTGATGTTCAAGGTGATTTTAGAAAAGGCAGAGGAACCAGAGATCAAATTGCCTACATCTGCTGGATCAAGGAAAAAGCAAGAGAGTTTCAGAAAAACATCTATTTCTGCTTTATTGACTATGCCAAAGCCTTTGACTGTGTGGATCCCAATAAACTGTGGAAAATTCTGAAAGAGATGGGACTACCGGACCACCTAATCTGCGTCTTGAGAAATCTGTATGCAGGTCAGGGAGCAACAGTTAGAACTGGACGTGGAACAACAGACTGGTTCCAAATGGGAAAAGGAGTACATCAAGGCTGTATATTGTCACCCTGCTTATTTAACTTCTATGCAGAGTACATCATGAGAAATGCTGGACTGGAAGAAACACAAGCAGGAATCAAGATTGCAGGGAGAAATATCAATAACCTCAGATATGCAGATGACACCACCCTTATGGCAGAAAGTGAAGAGGAGCTAAAAAGCCTCTTGATGAAAGTGAAAGAGGAGAGTGAAAATGTTGGCCTAAAGCTGAACATTCAGAAAACGAAGATCATGGCATTCGACCCCATCACTTCATGGGAAATAGATGGGGAAACAGTGGAAACAGTGTCAGACTTTATTTTTTTGGGCTCCAAAATCACTGCAGATGGTGACTGCAACCATGAAATTAAAAGATGCTTACTCCTTGGAAGAAAAGTTATGACCAACCTAGATAGCATATTCAAAAGCAGAGACATTACTTTGCCGACTAAGGTCCGTCTAGTCAAGGCTATGGGTTTTCCTGTGGCCATGTATGGATGTGAGAGTTGGTCTGTGAAGAAGGCTGAGCGCCAAAGAATTGATGCTTTTGAGCTGTGGTGTTTTAGAAGACTCTTGAGAGTCCCTTGGACTGCAAGGAGATCCAACCAGTCCATTCTGAAGGAGATCAACCCTAGGATTTCTTTGGAAGGAATGATGCTAAAGCTGAAACTCCAGTACTTTGGCCAGCTCATGCAAAGAATTGACTCTTGGAAAAAATTCTGATGCTGGGAGGGATTGGGGGCAGGAGGAGAAGGGGACGACTGATGATTAGATGGCTGACTCAATAGACGTGAGTCTGGGAGAACTCCGGGAGATGGTGATGGACAGGGAGGCCTGGCGTGCTGTGATTCATGGGTTCGCGAAGAGTCGGACACGACTGATCGACTGAACTGAACTGAACGGAAGTTTTAGTTATTGTCTAAGCACAGAGGTGTTTGACAATTACAGATACCTTAGACATTAGCTAGACTCAGATTCCAGGAGGAGCATAAGCCCTGGGAAAGAGGAGATAAACAGATAAAGATGAAAACAGTAATTTTTCAAAATCATCTTTGTCAACAGGCTTTATTTCCTAGTTGTTGAGGTGTACTATAGGACACAGAGCCATATATAAACTTTATTTTCTAGGAATTTAAAATAAGCATAAGCATAAAATAAGTATTAAAAAATACACTCTGCTTTTTATCATATCATGATCATATTAATATAAAGCAAACCTCTGTCTCAATATTGGCTAAAATAGAGTTGTAAAAGAATCAATTTACTCAACCTTATTTTGAGATTAAACATAAATATTTACGAAGTACATTTTTAAGGATTATATATTTAAGATACAATTTTACTGCTAGTATATTTTGATTATATAATATATCCTTTATTTTTAATTAAATGCAACCCTTATCGGCTATGAGTTGCACTTTGCTTATCAATAACAAAGGCAGTAAATAGATTCAAGGTAAGATATCAATACATAAACATTCTTAATGAAAAATCTTCCACATAATTCATCGAGTTTTCTCCCTTCAAAGAAGTGATGCATGGAGAAGAGCAAGGACAAACAAATGAAACTATTTAAATAAAGAAAAGCCATTTATCTGGGCTACAGGTATATATTCCAGGAAAGTAAGTAGAACAGACCTTTCTACAAATGCCTGGCATTCCTTTCCATTACTCTCTGTAACTTTTTGTTTGTTTGTTTGTTTGCTTGATCTTTTTACAGAGATCTGATTATAATTCAGTGTTGTAGGCCCTCATTAGTATGATATGCTGCTGCTGCTGCTGCTAAGTCGCTTCAGTCGTGTCCAACTCTGTGTGACCCCATAGACGGCAGCCCACCAGGCTCCCCCATCCCTGAGGTTCTCTAGGAAAGAACACTGGAGTCGGTTGCCATTTCCTTCAGTGTATGAAAGGAAAAGTGAGAGTGAAGTCGCTCAGTTGTGTCCAACTTTTAGCGACCCCATGGCCTGCAGCCCACCAGGCTCCTCCATCCATGGGATTTTCCAGGCGAGAGTACTAGAGTGGGTTGCCATTGCTTTCTCCAAGTATGATATGAGAAGACAATAAATATTTAGTAGGATCAATAATAGTGATATCTAACATTTAAGAGTACTCTGAAAATTAAAAAGCACTTTTTATACACATTGTTTCTTTAATTATCATATTGTTCAGTCACTCAGTCATATCTGACTTTGCAACTCCACAGATTGCAGCATGCCAGGCTTCCCTGTCCTCCACTATCTCCCAGAGTCTGCTCAGGTTCATGTCCATTGAGTCTGATGCTATCTAACCATTTAATCCTCTGCTGCCCTGTTCCCCTTTTGCCTTCCATCTTTCCCAGCATCAGAGTCTTTTCCAGTGAGTCACCTTTTCACATCAGGTGGCCAAAGTATTGCAGCTTCAGCTTCAGTATCAGTCCTTACAAGGAATATTCAGGGTTGATCTCCTTTAGGATTGATTGGTTTGATCTCCTTGCAGTCCAAGAGACCCTCAAGAGTCTCCTCCAGTACCACAATTTGAAAGCATCAGTTCTTCAGTGCTCAGCCTTTTTTATGGTCCAACTTTCACATATATATATGGCTACTGGAAAAATCACAGCTTTGGCTATAAGGACCTTTGTTGGTAAAGTGATGTTTCTGCTCTTTGATACACTGTCTAGGTCTGTCATAGCTTTCCTTCCAAGAAGCAGCATCGTTTAATTGCATGGGCTGCATTACCATCCACAATGAGTTAGGAGACCAAGAAAATAAAACCTGTCACTATTTCCACTTTTCCACATCTATTTGCCATGAAATGGTGGGACCAGATGCCATGATCTTTGTTTTTTTAATGTTGACTTTTACCAAATAACCTTTCATAAATAAGTGTACTTCTCCAAAAATATTTTCCAACTAATCATCCACTCATAGTTCTCTCCTTGTGGTATTATGAAAGTAATATTTATAAAAAGAGAGTATTGTAATTATTACTAAGCCAGTGAGTTAATTAAAATATAAAAAGTACATGAAAATGAAACCACTGAAATCTAACACATAAAATTATTTCTTTGGCATTGACTTAGGATATACCTTGGGCTTCCCTGGTGGCTCAGATGGTCAAGAATCTGCCTGCATTGCAGGAGACCTGGATTTTGTCCCTGAGTTGGGAAGATCCCCTGGAGAAGGGAATGGCTACCCACTCCATTATACTTGCTGGGGGAATTCCATGGGCCGAGGAGACTTGCAGGCTACAGTCCATGTAGTGGAAAGAGTTGGATACAACTGAAGGACTAACACTTTTACTTTTTACAAGGATATACATTTCCATATATACAATCAAAGGAATAGCTTTTTTTTTTTTAATGTAATGTTAGTCATGACTGTATAAAGAAAATGGAAATTTATGCCAGTTAATACAGCAAACAGAACTGAAGACAAATAGTAAACTAAGACATAATATATGTAAAACATATAAAATTAGTTAATTGACAATTTGTGTGTTTTAATTTATCCCTGATTTTGTCCTAATTGGATGTGGTAGACATAACACACCAGAAGCTTCAACAAAAAACAAAACAAAACAAAACCCTAATGATCCATGTATTGGACATGAAATATAAAGAAAAAAACAAGAAATGGCTGATAATATATAAAAAATTGCTCAGTCACATCAATAATTAAACATGCAAATAAATAATAGTATATAGATCTCTCCTATCATGATTAAAAATTCTTATAACAGCATTATTTTTAATAGTAATAGTATAGGATAAATCAAGATGTTCTTATAAGAACACTGTTAGTTGAAAACAATGCAATAAATTAGGGTTTGAAATGTGTCGTAATTTATCCATCAATGTGAGAAAGTGAACACAGCATTAAACAAAATGTTGTAAATAGCACATTTTATGTATGTCATTATGTATATGTAGAGACTTTCATTTTATATGTAGTATCTCAGAAGAATACATACATATCAAATATTGGAAAGGATTCAAATCACAAATATTTGTATTAAACCAAAGATTTTACTTGGAGAATCCAGGCATGCTTATTATGAAAATATTCATTTTATAATAAGTTTTGGGCCGGTTCTACAACTACAGAAGGAAGTACAATTATTAATCTTTTTGCAAAAGTAAGAAAATACTTTCTAAAAAGAATTCTGATTAAGATAACCCTTTTGAAACTTTTATCTCTTATTCAATGTTAATTAAGTACGATTGGGACAGAAATGCCACAACATTAACAAGTATCCTTTCAAAACACAGAGCAGAACCTCAAATCTAGAAGCGGCTTTTCTCATGCTGTATGTTAATCTTCAAACAAGGAAGACAAAGAAAATGCTAAGTAGGTGACTCTATTGGGAAACCAACAACGTAAACAGAGGAACAGATCAGAGCATTTAATTTACACATCTGCAGCTGCTTTAAATGCTATTTGATAGGTATTACACTTATAAATCTGTTGGAAAGAACTAACTGATCATCCAGAAGAACATACACACACACATACAAATGCACACACATCTTATGAATTCCATTCTATGTGTGTGTATTTCTGTTAAGTAGAAGAGCTATAGGGTATTTGTTTACAACAAAGATATTTAAATTCTCTATGTCGTTTTGTTACCTTCAAAGATATTCTTAGAAAAAAAAAATATTTATGTCCATGTACCAAGCTCTAACAGAAAAATGCTGTCACAATTCAGATTGCATATTTTAAATATAATCCTACAAATAAGTCCAACAGGAACCTTTACAAAAAGTTGTTTTTTTTTTTTCCCTTGGATGCAGCACGAAATCCACTGAACTGTCTCTTTTCTCAAGCATAACTTATATCCCCACTGATTATTTAGAAACAGATTACCCAGTTTATAAGTTTTCTAGGTGTTTAACTTCTTTCTTCTTACAGTTTTTCTTGCTTTTCAAGTGGGTCAATAGCTATGCTACTACCCTTAGAATGCGGCTCAAATGGAGTATACATTTTGAAGTTCAAATAGATCATACTGAAAATATTAACTAGGTCACACATTAGATATGAAACCTTCAACAGTTTTGAAATGTCCATTGTCTAGGAAATAAAAATAGTGACTATGGACTACTTATTATGCACTGGTCACTCCTCTAAGCCGCATTAACTCCTGCATCTTGTGTTTCTTGCCCAGACTCTTGAACAAATTGAGCAAGAGCTTGGACTTCTGATAAAGCTTTTCCAATATTACTATAATATGAAGGAACCTTGAAAACATTATGTTAACTTAAAACCTAAGGACAAATATTGCATGTTTCCACGTACATGAACTGCCAAGAATAGTGAATTTATAGAGGTAGGTAGCAGAGTACAAGGAGAAGGCAATGGCATCCCACTCCAGTACTCTTGCCTAGAAAATCCTGTGGACGGAGGAGCCTGGAAGGCTGCAGTCCATGGGGTCGCTGAGCGACTTCCCTTTCACTTTTCACTTTCATGCACTGGAGAAGGAAATGGCAACCCACTCCAGTGTTCTTGCCTGGAGAATCCCAGGGATGGGGGAGCCTAGTGGGCTGCTGTCTATGGGGTCGCACAGAGTCGGACACAACTGAAGCGACTTAGCAGCAGCAGCAGCAGCAGCAGAGTACATATTACCAAGGACTGGTCAGGGGTAATGGGAATTACTGTTTAATGATTACAGGACTTCTGTTTGATGATGAAAAGTTTCTGGAAATGGAAAGTGGTCATGACTGTACAACATTAAGAATGTAGTTAATGGCAATAAACTGTATGTTTTACCACAAAATAATTGCCCCCCAAAGTCATTTTATGGATTCCATTCTACAAAACAAATTTTAAAGCACCACTTCTCCCTGTTTCATCATTTGCCTCCTTACTCCAAGTCACTCTCATCTTTAATCCAAAGTTTTGTACTTGACCCACACTGATTTTTCTATTTCTGTCCTTGGTCACTTCATGCACCTCCCCACAAAACATCTAGTGCCAGCTTTTAAAGCACAGAACAGATCATGTTACACTTCTTGAAAACTTCCAGTGACTGTCTGTTTCACATAGAGTCACCCCCAAAGTTCTTTGCATAGGTTTTAAGGACTTACATGATCTGATTTCCCCATTAACTTTTTGTCATACCAAAGTAAGAGTGATGGAAGTGGTCTGCCCTGAGGAGAGGTAAGTTTTGTCATTGACATTGTGTACAGATACATGATGACAGTTGAAAGCTAAACTGCTTTTAGTCAGTTTTATTACAAGTTATAAGTTTTCTACCCCTTTAGGCTTCATCCAGGATTGGGCATCTACCAAAGACTCCTTGCTATCCCATCGGACTCTAGCATTTTTCCTTTTTACATTCCACTCTGTCTACTTTTGTTGCATTACCTGTTGATTAAATTGACTAAACAAGTGTATGACTCAGGGCTATTGCACTTGCTGTTCTCTCAAGTTGGAACACAAGGTTTCTGTTAGAGAGGCAAGCTTCCTCATCTACATCAGGCATTATTTCACAAATCAGACTTTCTCTATATGGTCTAACTTGACTACACTTTTGCAAACTACACTGTCACCATCATATCCTAAATTCTTTCCATATTCATTTCTTTGCAGGTTTTATCATCTAACAGATATCTTTCACTTATTTACTGTGATTATCATTATCTTGTCCACAGAAGTAAAAACTTTTGAGTGCAAGGATTTTTCACCTGGGGGTTCAATGTTATAAGTCCAACAAAGAGAGCACAACCTGGCTCACACTAGATATGTGATAAATTCTTGTGAGTGAAGGGAGGAAAGAAGGAAATCATTGATGTTTAACCATATACCCATTAGATCTAAATACAACTATCTGCTTATCCAGAACACATATGAAAATATTTATTATCACTAGTAATTGAAACAAAATAAAGTTAATGATAAGCTTTCATTTTATCAATTATCAAACTGAGAAACATATATAATTGCAAATGGGTTAGTAAAGGAACCTTATCCATTAGCGGGCAGACTGAGTAATCATATCTTTCTCCATTAGAGAGCAGACAGAATGAAAACCACAGTCACAGAAAACTAACAAAACTGTTCACATGGATCACAGCCTTGTCTAACTCAATGAAACTGTGAGCCATGCTGTGTAGGGCCACCCAAGACAGAGGGGTCATTTTGGAGAGTTGTGACAAAATGTGGTCCTTTGGAGAAGGGAACAGCAAATCACTTCAGTATTCTTGCCTTGAGAACCCTGTGAACAGTATGAAAAGGCAAAAAGATATGACACTGGAAGATGAACTCTCCAGGTCAGTAGTTGCCCAACATGCTACTGGAGAAGAGTGGAGAAATAGCTCCAAAAAGAATGAAGAGACAGAACCAAAGTGACACACAATTGTGGACGTGACTGGTGAAGTAAAGTAAAGTTTGATGCTGTAAAGAAAAGTATGGCATAGGAACCTGGAATGTTAGGTCCATGAATCAAGTTGAGAGAGTAAATTCTTCAGTACAGTTCAGTTGCTCAGTCGTGTCTGACTCTTTGCGATCCCATGAATCACAGCACGCCAGGCCTCCCTGTCCATCACCAACTCCCCAAGGAGGAAAAAGGAGGTCTCAAGTAGTAGAAAATGACAAACATTTTTTTTTCCACTTTGCTTTGTCTTCAGTTAGGTTCAGTTGAGTCGCTCAGCTGTGTCTGACCCTTTGTGGTCCCATGGACTGAAGCACACTAGGCCTCCCTGGCCATCACCAACTTCCAGAGTTTACTCAAACTCATGTCCATAGAGTCAGTGATGCCATCCAACCATCTCATTCTCTGTCATTGCCTTCTCCTCCTGCCTTCATTCTTTCCCAGCATCAGGGTCTTTTCCAATGAGTCTGTCACTGTTTCCACTGGTTCCCCATCTATTTGCCATGAAATGATGGGATCAGACCCCTTGATCTTTGTTTTTTGAATGTTGAGTTTTAAGCCAGCTTTTTCACTCTCTTATTTCACTTTTATCTCTTTAGTTCTTCTTCACTTTCTGCCATAAGGGTGGTGTCATCTGAATATCTGAGGTTATTGATACTTTTCTCAGCAATCTTGTTTCCAGACTGTGCTCCATCCAGTCAAGTACTTCTCATGATGTACTCTGCATATATGTTATAAACAGGGTGACAACATATGGCCTTGACATATTTCTTCACAATTTGGAAACAGTCTGTTCTTACAAACTCCAGTTCTAAGTGTTGCTTCTTGACCTGCATATAGATTTCTCAGGAGGCAGGTCAGGTGGTCTGATATTCCCATCTCTTGGAGAATTTTTCTCAGTTTGTTGTGATCAAAGGCTTTGGCATAATCAATGAAGCAGAAGTAAGTAGACGATTTTCTGGTACTCTCTTGCTTTTTCAATGATCCAATGGATGTTGGCCATTTGTTCTATGGTTCCTCTGCCTTCTCTAAATCCAGTGTGAACATCTGGAAGTTCACAGTTCATGGACTTTTGAAGCCTGGTTTGGAGAATTTTGAGCACTACTTTGCTAGTGTGTGAGATGAGTGCAATTTTGCAATAGTTTGAGCAATCTTTGGCATTGCCTTTCTTTGGGATTGGAATGAAAACTGACCTTTTCCAGTCCTGTGGCCACTGCTGAGTTTTCTAAGTTTGCTGGAATATTGAGTGCATCACTTAAACAGCATCATCTTTTAGGATTTGGAATAACTCAACTGGAATTCCATCACCTCCACTAGCTTTGTTTGCAGTGATGATTCCTAAGGCCCACTTGACTTTGCACTTCAGGATTTCTGGCTCTAGGTGAATGATCACACCATTGTGATTATCTGGATCATGAAAATCTTTTTTTGTATAGTTCTTCTGTGTATTCTCGCCACTCTTCTTAATATCTTCTGCTTTTGTTAGGTCCATACCATTTCTGTCCTTTATTGTGCCCATGTTTGCATGAAAGTTTCCCTTGGTATCTCTAATTTTCTTGAAGAGATCTCTAGTCTTTCCCATTCTATTGCTTTCATCTTTCTTTGCACTGATAACCGAGGAAGGCTTTCTTATCTCTACTTGATATTCTTTGAACTCTGCATTTAAATCGGTATATCTTTCCTTTTTTCCTTGATCTTTCACTTCTCTTCTTTTCATAGCTATTTGTAAGGCTTCCTAGGAAAACCATTTTGACTTGTTGCGTTTCTATTTCTTTGGGATAGTTTTGATCACTGCCTCCTGTACAATGTCACAAACCTTGGTTCATAATTCATCAGGCACTCTGTCTATCAGATCTAATACCTTTAATCTATTTATCACTTCCACTGTATTGCCTTAAGGGATTGGATTTAGGGCATACCTGAATGGTCTACTGGTTTTGCCTACTTTCTTCAACTTAAGTCTGAATTTTGCAATAACGAGTTCATGATCTGAGCCACAGTTTGCTCCTGGTCTTGTCTTTGCTGTGGTTACGAGAGCCGGCTCACAAAGCGCGGGCGGCTGCGAGAGGAGCTACCCACGTCTGAGGTCAGGGGCAGCAGCCTAGAGTGAGAGGCGGCAACGGCGCAGGTACGACCAAGAGGAGCTACCCGGTGTCCGAGGTCAGGGGCGATGGCCAAGAGGAGCTACCCCACATCCGAGGCCAGTGGCGGCTGGAAGGAGAAACCCCGCATCCGAGGTCAGGGGTGGCCAGGAGGAAACACCCTGCATCTGAGGTCAGGGGCGACGGCCGAGAGGAGCTACCCCACGTCCATGGCCAATGGCGGCCAGTAGGAGAAACCCCTTGTCCAAGGTGGCAGCCAGGAGAAGCCACCTTGCGCCCGAGGCCAGGGGTGGCGACCCTGAGGAGCCACCCCGAGCCCGAGGCTAGGGACAGCAGCTGGAAGGAGCCACCCACTCCCGAGGCCAGGGCCTGCAGCCGGGAGAAGCAACCCAATGGTGAGGAGCTATCACACGTTGAAGGTCAGGAACGGTGGCAGTAAGGAGATACCCTTTATCCAAGGTAAGGAGCAGCAGCTGTGCTTTGCTGGAGCTGCCGTGAAGAGATACTCCCATGCCCAAGGTAAGAGAAACCCAAGTAAGATGGTAGGTGTTGCAAGAGGGCATCAGAGGGCAGACACAATGAAACCATACTCACAGAAAACTAGTCAATCTAATCACACTAGGACCACAGCCTTCTCTAACTCAATGAAACCAAGCCATGCCTGCGGGGCAACCCAAGACAGGCAGGTCATGGTGGAGAGGTCTGACAGAACTTGGTCCATTGGAGAAGGGAATGGCAAACCACTTGAGTATTCTTGCCTTGAGAACCCTATGAACAGTATGAAAAGGAAATATGATAGGATACTGAAAGAAGAACTCCCCAGGTCCGTAGGTGCCCAAATGCTACTAGAGATCAGTGGACAAATAACTACAGAAAGAACAAAGGGATGGAGCCAAAGCAAAAACAATATGCAGCTGTGGATGTGACTGGTGATAGAAGCAAGGTCTTGTGCTGTAAAGAGCAATATTGGATAGGAACCTGGAATGTCAGGTCCATGAATCAAGGCAAATTGGAAGTGGTCAAACAAGAGATGGCAAGGGTGAACGTTGACATTCTAGGAATCAGTGAACTAAAATGGACTGGAATGGGTGAATTTAACTCAGATCACCATTATATCTACTACTGCAGGCAGGAATCCTTCAGAAGAAATGGAGTAGCCATCATGGTCAACAAAAGAGTCCAAAATGCAGTACTTGGATGCAGTCTCAAAAATGACAGAATGACCTCTGTTTGTCTCCAAGGCAAACCATTCAGTACCACAGTTATCCAAGTCTATGACCCAACCAGTAATGCTGAAGAAGCTGAAGGTGAATGGTTTTATGAAGACCTACAAGACCTTTTAGAACTAACACCCCAAAAAGATGTCCTTTTCATTATAGGGGACTGGCATGCAAAAATAGTAAGTCAGGAAACACCTGGAGTAACAGGCGAATTTGGCCTTGGCATGCGGAATGAAGCAGGTCAAAAACTAATAGAGTTTTGCCTATAAAATTCACTGGTCATAGCAAACACCCTCTTCCAACAAAACAGGAGAAGATTCTAACAAGGACATCACCAGATGGTCAACACCAAAATCAGATTGATTTTATTCTATGCAGCCAAAGTTGTAGAAGCTCTATACAGTTAACAAAAATAAGACAGGAGCTGACTGTGCCTCGGATCATGAACTCCTTATTACCAAATTCAGACTGAAATTGAAGAAAGTAGGAAAAACCGCTAGACCATTCAGGTATGACTTAAATCAAATCCCTTATGATTATACAGTGGAAGTAAAAAATAGATTTAAGGGCCTAGATCTGATAGATAGACTGTCTGATGAACTATGGAATGAGGTTCATGATATTGTGCAGGAGACAGGGATCAAGACCATCCCCATGGAAAAGAAATGCAAAAAAGCAAAATGGCTGTCTGGGGAGGCCTTGCAAATAGCTGTGAAGAGAAGAGAGGTGAAATGAAAAGGAGAAAAGGAAAGATATAGGCATCTAAATGCAGAGTTCCAAAGAATAGCAAGAAGAGATAAGAAAGCCTTCTTCAGTGATCAATACAAAGAAATAGAGGAAAACAACAGATTGGGAAAGACTAGAGATCTCTTCAAGAAAATTAGAGCTACCAAGGGAACATTTCATGCAAATATGGGCTCGGTAAAGGACAGAAATGGTATGGACCTAAAAGAAGGAAAAAATATTTAAGAAGAGGTGGCAAGAATACACGGAATAACTGTACAAAAAAGATCTTCACGACCCAGATAGTCATGATGATGTGATCACTAATCTAGAACCAGACATCTTGGAATGTGAAGTCAAGTGGGCCTTAGAAAGCATCACTATGAACAAAGCTAGTGGAGGTGATGGAATTCCAATTGAGCTGTTTCAAATCCTGAAAGATGATGCTGTGGAAGTACTGCACTCAATATGCCAGCAAATTTGGAAAACTCAGCAGTGGCCACAGGACTGGAAAAAGTCACTTTCCATTCCAATTCCAAAGAAAGGCAATGCTAAAGAATGTTCAAACTACCACACAATTGCACTCATCTCACATGCTAGTAAAGTAGCGCTCAAAATTCTCCAAGCGAGGCTTCAGCAATACGTGAACCATGAACTCCCTTACGTTCAAGCTGGTTTGAGAAAAGGCAGAGGAACCAGAGAGCAAATTGCCAACATCCGTTGGATCATGGAAAAAGCAAGAGAGTTCCAGAAAAACATCTATTTCTGCTTTATTGACTATGACAAAGCCTTTGACTGTGTGGATCACAAAAAACTGGAAAATTATTAAAGAGATGGGAATACCAGACCACCTGACCTGCCTCTTGAGAAATCTGTATGCAGGTCAGGAAGCAACAGGTAGAACAGGACATGGAACAACAGACTGGTTCCAAATAGGAAAAGGAGTACGTCAAGGCTGTATATTGTCACCCTGCTTATTTAACTTCTATGCAGAGTACATCATGAGAAAGGCTGGACTGGAAGAAACACAAGCTGGAATCAAAATTGCCGGGAGAAATAGCAATAACCTCAGATATGCAGATGACACCACCCTTATGGCAGAAAGTGAAGACGAGCTATAAAGCCTCTTGATGAAAGTGAAAGGAGAGCAAAAATGTTGGCCTAAAGCTCAACATTCAGAAAACGAAAATCATGGCATCCGATACCATCACTTCATGGGAAATAGATGTGGAAACAGTGGAAAAAGTGTCAGACTTTATTTTTTTGGTCTCAAGAATCACTGCAGATCGTGAATGCAGCCATGAAATTAAAAGATGCTTACTCCTTGGAAGAAAAGTTATGACCAACCTAGATAGCATATTCAAAAGCAGAGGCATTACTTTGCCGACTAAGGTCTGTCTAGTCAAGGCTATGGTTTTTCCTGTGGTCATGTATGAATGTGACAGTTGGACTGTGAAGAAGGCTGACCTCCAGAGAATTGATGCTTTTGAACTGTGGTGTTTTAGAAGACTCTTGAGAGTCCCTTGAACTGCAAGGAGATCCAACCAGTCCATTCTGAAGGAGATCAGCCCTGGGATTTCTTTGGAAGGAATGATGCTAAAGTTGAAACTCCAGTACTTTGGCCATCTCATGAGAAATGTTGACCCATTGGAAAAAACTCTGATGCTGGGAGGCACTGGGGGCAGGGGGAGTAGGGGACGACTGAGGATGAGTGGCTGGATGGCATCACGGACTCAATGGACATGAGTCTGAGTGAACTCCAGGCGATGGTGATGGACAGAGAGGCCTGCCGTGCTGCGATTCATGGGGTCGCAAAGAGTCGGAAAAGACTGAGCGACTGAACTGGACTGATACAGCTTCTCCACCTTTGGCTGCAAAAATATAGTTAATCTGATTTTGGTATTGACCATCTGGTGATGGCCTTGTATAGAGTCTTCTTTTGTGTTGTCGGAAGAGGCTGTTTTCTATGACCAGTGTGTTCTATTGGCAAAACTCTGTGAATCTTTGACCTGCTTAGGTCTGTATTCCAAAGCCAATTTGCCTGTTATTCCAGGTGTTTCTTGACTTCTTACTTTTGCATTTCAGTCCCCTATAATGAAAAGGATATCTCTTTTGGGTGTTAGTTCTAGAAGATCTTCATAAAACCTTTCAACTTCAGTTTCTTCAGCATTATTGCTTGGTGCATAGATTTGTATTACTGTATTATTGAATGGGATGCCTTGGAAATGAACAGAGATCATTCTGTCATTTTTAAGATTGCATCCAAGTACTGCATTTTGGACTCTTTTGTTGACTATGATGGCTATTCCATTTCTTCTAAGGGATTCTTATTCACAGTAGTAGATATAATGGTTATGTTGATGTTCACTCTTGCCATCTCCTGTTTGACCACTTCTAATTTGCCTTGATTCATAGTTTCCCTGATAGTTCAGTTGATAAAGAACCCACCTACAATGCAGGAGACCCTGGTTTGAATTCTGGATCAGGAAGATCACTGGAGAAGGGAAACTCATATTCTAGCCTATAAATTTCCATGGACTGTATAATACAGTCCATGAGGTCGCAAAGAGTCTGACAGGACTGAGTGACTTTCACTTTCACTATGTACCTAACATCCAGGTTCCTATGCAGTATTGCTCTTTACTGCATTAAACCTTACTTCCATCACCAGTCACATCCACAACTGGGTGTTGTTTTTGCTTTGGCTCCATCTCTGCATTCTTTCTGGAGTTATTTCTCCACCGATCTCCAGTAGCATATTGGGCACCTACCGACCTGGGGAGCTCATCTTTCAGTGTCCTATCTTTTTGCCTTTTCATACTGTTCATGAGATTCTTAAGGCAAGAATACTGAAGTGGTTTGCCATTCCTTTCTCCAGTGGACCATGTTTTGTCTTAGTCAATATGAAAAGTACCTTGCTTGAGGAAATGCTTTTCTTAACAAGAACCTTCTGACTAATCTTATTAAGACATATATTGTGGGAGACTCTTCTATTAGTTCTAATCTTGTTAATTTAAGGCACTTGTTGTGGGATGGGACTGTTAAAAGTATATAGCTCCCTTGTTAAGACTAGCAAGGGGGGCACTCTCTGTACCCCTTCTGATGTCTATGTCAGAAGCTTTCTCTGTACTTTTTATACTTTAATAAAACTGCTACACAGAAGCTCTAGAGTGATTAAGCCTGGTCCCTTGTCCTGAACTAAATCTTTTTCAGAGTAAATGCATCCAACATCATTCACTGTAAGCTATCAAAAGTAAATTGGAAGTGATCAAACAGGGGATGGCAAGAGTGAACACTGATGTTTTAGGAATCAGCGAAATAAAATGGATGGGAATGGGTGAATTTAACCCAGATGACTAATATCTACTACTGTGGGCAAGAATCCCTGAGAAAAAAATGGAGTACTCTTCATAGTCAATAAAAGAGTCTGATGCAATACTTGGATGCAATTTCAAAATGACAGAATGACCTCTGTTTGTATCCAAGGCAAAGCATTCAATATCACAGAAATCCAAGTCTATGCCCCAGACAATAATGCCAAAGAAACTGAAGTTGAACAGTTCTATAAAGACCTACAAGACTTTCTAGAACTAACACCCCCAAAAGATGTCCTTTTCATTATAGGTTACAGGAATGCAAAAGTAGGAAGTTAAGAAATACCTGGAGTAACAGGGAATGTTGGCCTTGGAGTATAAAATGACGCAGGGAAAAGGCTGTTTTGCCATGAAAATGCACTGCTCATAGCAAACACCCTCCTCCAACCACACGAGATGACTTTACACATGGTCATCATCAGACTGTCAATACCAAACTCAGATTGATTATATTCTTGCAGCCAAAGATGGAAAAGTTCTATACAGTCAGCAAAAAGAACACCAGGAGCTGACTGTAACTCAGATCATGAACTCCTCATGGCAAAATTCAGAACACAAATTGAAGAAAGTATGGAAAACCACTAGACTATTCAAGTATGACCTAAATCAAATCCCTTATGATTCTATAGTGGAAGTGGCGAATAGACTCAAGGGATAAGATCTGATAGAGTGCCTGAAGAACTATGGATGGAGGTTCATAACATTGTACAAGAGGTGGTGACCAAAACCATTCCCAAGTGAAAAAAAAAAAAAAAAAAAAGGAAAAATGGTTGTCTGAGAAGGCCTTACAAATAGCTGAGAGAAGAAGAGAATATAAAGGCCAAGGAGAAAAGGAAAGATATACCCATTGGAATGTAGAGTTACAAAGAATGGCAAGGAGAGATAAGAAAGCATTCCTCAGTGATCAATGCAAGGAAAACAAGGAAAACAATAGAACAGGAAAGACTAGAAATCTCTTGAAGAAAATTAGAGATACCAAGAAAAACATTTCCTCCAAAGATGGGCACAATAAAGTACAGAAATGTTATGGACCTAACAGAACTAGAAAATATTAAGGAAAGGTGGCAAGAATATAGAGAAGAAATATACAAAAAAAGATGCTAAAGACCCAGATAACCAAGATGATGTGATCACTCACCTAGGACCAGAAATCCTGGAGTCTGAAGTCAAGTGAGCCTTAGAAAGCAGCACAATGAACAAAGCTAGTGGAGGTGATGGTATTCCAGCTGAGCTATCTCAAATCCTAAAAAGAATATGCTGTGAAAGTGCTGCACTCATTATGCCAGCAAATTTGGAAAACTCACCAGTGGACACAGGACTGGAAAATGTCAGTTTTCATTCCAATCCCAAAGAAAGGCAATGTCAAACAATATTCAAACGACTGCTTAACTGCGCTCATCTCACACACTATCAAGTTCAGTTTGGTTCAGTTGCTCAGTCGTGTCTGACTCTTTGTGACCCCATGAATCACAGCACGCCCGGCCTCCCTGTCCATCACCAACTGAGTTCACTCACACTCACGTCCCTCGAGTCAGTGATACCATCCAGCCATCTCATCCTCTATCGTCTCCTTCTCCTGCCCTCAATCCCTCCCAGCATCAGAGTCTTTACCAGTGAGTCAAATCTTCGCATGAAGTGGCCAAAGTACTGGAGTTTCAGCTTTAGCATCGTTTCTTCCAAAGAAATTCTAGGGCTGATTTCCTTCAGAATGGACTGGTTGGATTTCCTTTCAGTCCAAGGGACTCTCAAGAGTCTTCTCCAACACCACAGTTCAAAAACATCAATTCTTCGGCACTCAGGCTTCTTCACAGTCCAACTCTCACACCCATACATGACCACAGGAAAAACCATAGCCTTGACTAGACAGACTTCAGTCGGCAAAATGATGTCTCTGCTTTTGAATATGCTATCTAGGTTGGTCATAACTTTTCTTCCAAGGAATAAGCGTCTTTTAATTTCATGGCTGCAGTCACTATCTGCAGTGATTTTGGAGCCAAAAAGAAAAAAAAAAAAAAGTCTGACGCTGTTTCTACTGTTTCCCTACCTATTTCCCATGAAGTGATGGGACCAGATGCCATGATCTTCGTTTTCTGAATGTTCAGCTTTAAGCCAACTTTTTCACTCTCCTCTTTCACTTTCATCAAGAGGCTCCTTGGCTCCTCTTCACTTTCTGCCAGAAGGGTGGTGTCATCTGCATAATCTGAGGTTATTGATGTTTCTCCCGGCAATCTTGATTCCAGCTGGTGCTGCTTCCAGTCCAGCCTTTCTCATGACGTACTCTGCATATAAGTTAAATAAGCAGGGTGACAATAGACAGCCTTGATGGACTCCTCTTCCTATTTGAAATCAGTGTGTTGTTCCATGTTCACTTCTAACTGTTGCTGCCTGACCTGCATAAAGATTTCTCAAGAGGCAGGTTAGGTGGTCTGGTATACCCATCTCTCTCAGAATTTTCCAGTTTATTGTGATCCACACAGTTAAAGGCTTTGGCATAGTCAATAAAGCAGAAATAGATGTTATTCTGGAATTCTCTTGATTTTTCCATGATCCAGCAGATGTTGGCAATTTGATCTCTGGTTCCTCTGCCTTTTCTAAAATCAGCTTGAACATCAGAAAGTTTACGGTTCACGTATTGCTGAAGCCTGGCTTGCAGAATTTTGAGCATTACTTTACTAGCATGTGAGATGAGTGCAATTGTGCAGTAGTTTGAGCATTCTTTGGCATTGCTTTTCTTTGGGATTGGAATGAAAACTGACCTTTTCCAGTCCTGTGGCCACTGCTAAGTTTTCCAAATTTGCTGGCATATTGAGTGCAGCACTTTCATATCATCATCTTTCAGGATTTGAAACAGCTCAACTGGAATTCCATCACCTCCACTAGCTTTGTTCATAGTGATGCTTTCTAAGGCTCACTTGACTTCACGTTCCAGGATGTCTGGCTCTAGATGAGTGATCACACCATCGTGATTATCCAATCGTGAAGATCTTTTTTGTACAGTTGTTCCATGTATTCTTGCTACCTCTTCTTAATATCTTCTCCTGTTAGGTCGATACCATTTCTGTCCTTTATCGAGCCTATCTTTGCATGAAATGTTCCCTTGGTAGCTCTAATTTTCGTGAAGAGACCTCTAGTCTTTCCCAATCTGTTGTTTTCCTCTATTTCTTTGCATTGACGACTGAAGAAGGCTTTCTTATCTCTTCTTGCTATTCTTTGGAACTCTGGATCAGATGCCTATATCTTTCCTTTTCTCCTCTCTTCTTTTCACAGCTTTTTGTAAGGCCTCCCCAGACAGCCATTTTACTTTTTTGCATGTCCTTTCCATAGGGATGGTCTTAATCCCTGTCTCTTGTACAATATCATGAACCTCATTCCATAGTTCATCAGACACTCTATCTATCAGACCTAGGTCCTTAAATCTATTTTTCACTTCCTCTGTATAATCATAAGGGATTTTATTTAAGTCATACCTGAATGGCCAGCGGTTTTTCCTACCTTCTTCAATTTCAGTCTGAATTTTGTAATAAGGAGCTCATGATCTGAGCCACAGTCAGCTCCTGGTTTTGTTTTTGTTGACTGTATAGAGCTTCTCCAACTTTGGCTGCATAGAATAGAATCAATCTGATTTTGGTGTTGACCATCTGGTGATGTCCATGTGTAGAGTCTTTCTTGTGTTGTTGGAAGAGGGTGTTTGCTATGACCAGGGCATTTTCTTGGCAAAACTCTATTAGTCTTTGCCCTGCTTCATTCTGCATTCCAAGGCCGAATTTACCTGTTACTTCAGGTGTTTCTTGACTTCCTACTTTTGCATGCCAGTCCCCTATAATGAAAAGGACATCTTTTTGTGGTGTTAGTTCTAAAAGGTCTTGTAGGTCTTCATAAAACCGTTCAACCTCAGTTTCTTCAGTGTTACTGTTTGGGGCATAGACTTGGATAACTGTGATATTGAATGGTTTACCTTGGAGATGAACAGAGATCATTCTGTCATTTTTGAGATTGCATCCAAGTACTGCATTTCAGACACTTTCATTGACCATGATGGCTACTCCATTTCTTCTGAGGGATTCCTGCCTGCAGTAGTAGATATAATGGTCATCTGAGTTAAATTCACCCATTGCAGTCCATTTTAGTTCACTGATTCCTAGAATGTTGACGTTCACTCTTGCCATCTCTTGTTTGACCACTTCCAATTTGCCTTGATTCATGGACCTGACATTCAAGGTTCCTATGCAATATTGCTCTTTACAGCATCGGACCTTGCTTCTATCACCAGTCACATCCACAGCTGGGTATTGCTTTTGCTTTGGCTCCATCCCTTCATTCTTTCTAGAGTTATTTGTCCACTGATCTCCAGTAGCATATTGGGCACCTACTGACCTGGGGAGTTCCTCTTTCAGTATCCTATCATATTGCCTTTTCTTACTATTCATGGGGTTGTCAAGGCAAGAATACTCACATGGTTTGTCATTCCCTTCTCCAGTGGACCACATTCTGTCAGACATCTCCACCATGACCCGCCTGAATTGGGTGGCCCCATGGGCATGGCTTAGTTTCATTGAGTTAGATCAGGCTGTGGTCCTAGTGTGATTAGAATGACTAGTTATGGTGGGAAGGAAAGAGGACCTGAAAAGGCTCTTCATGAAGGTAAAGAGGAGAGTGAAAAAGCTAGCTTGAAAGTCAACTTTCAAAAAATGAAGATCATGGCATCTAGTCCCATCACTACATGGCAAATAGGTAGGGAAACAATGGAAACAGTGACAGAATTTATTTTTGGGGCCTCCAAAATCACTGCAGATGGTGACTGCAGCCATGGTGTTAAAAAAGATGCTTGCTGCTTGCAAGAAAAGCTATGACCAACCTAGACAGCTTATTAAAAAGCAGAGCCATTACTTTGCTGATAAAGGTCCATCTAGTCAAAACTATGGTTTTTCCAGTAGTCATGCATGTATGTAAGAGTTGGACTGTAAAGAAAATGAGTGCCAAAGAATCATGCTTTTAAACTGTGGTGTTGGAGAAGACTCTTGAGAGTCCCTTGGACTGCAAGGAGATCAGACCAGTACATCCTAAAAGAAACCAGTCCTGAATATTCATTGGAAGGACTGATGCTGAAGCTGTAACTGCAATACTTTGGCCACCTGATGTGAAGAACTGACTCACTGGAAAAGAACCTGATGCTGAAAAAGATTGAAGGCAGAAGGAAAAGGGATGACAGAGGATGAGATTGTTGGATTGCATCACTGACTCAACTGACATGAGTTTGAACATGTTTTGGGAGTTGGTTATGGACAGGGAAACCTGGCATGCTGCAGTCCCTGGGGTCACAAATAGACATGATTGAGCAACTGAACTAAACTGAGATGAATGCCCATTATATATATATATATACACACACACACACACATATACATATACATACACACATATATTTTTTGGTGTATGCATGTTTACCTGTGAGCCATAAAGACACTCATTTTATGAGAGACTCTTCAGAAGCACTCTGTTCATCTTTTACTATATTTTTGTGTATTAATTAGGGCTTCCCTGGTGGCTCAGATGGTAAAGATTTTGCCTTCAATGAGGAAGTCCTGGGTTTGATCCTTGAGGCAGGAAGATCCCTTGGAGAAGGAAATGGTAGTTCACTCCCATATTCTCGCTTGGAAAATCCCATGGATGGAGATACCTGAAGGGTTACAAAGGGGTTGCAAACAGTCAGACATGACTGAGTGTCTAACACTTCTGCATTAATTATGTGAGGCTATCACTACTTCTTATGAAAACAGATGCTGTATTCAAGAGTAATTTGATTACCTACAAAGGAATCTATGGCTCACTAAATTAGACTTCTGTGGAAGCATGTTTTTGGTTTAGTTGCAAAACAAGAACCTATGAATGATGACATTAAAGGGAAGTTGGATATCTGGAATACTGTAGCATATCTGTGCTTAATGCAATGTCCTAGACACTACTAAGTTCTGATTTAAACATGTGTTTGATTCTCTCAAAATGTTTGAGAGGTTTGTATCATGTTGGCAAATTTCTCCATATATTAGGGTATCCACATTCTTTAGTCACTTGATAGTGCTTTCTAAAAGTGCTGCTTTTTTTAACCTGGAAATTACTGAAGCATTTTTAAGCAAGGAGCAACCTTATAAAATTATTTATTTATAGATTCAAATAAGAAATGTAAATGAACTTTAGGACTAGGAATCTCATATGAAAATGAAAGTCATCAATTCAGAAATAAGAATTACAAAATCCGAGTGTCATATAGGTAAGTATTAAGTAAAATAGGCACATTGTTCAGTTGCTAAGTCATGTCTGACTCTTTGTGTCCCCATGGGCTGCAGCGTGCCAGGCTTCCCTTTCCTGCAGTAACTCCCTGAGTTTGCTCAAGCTTATGTCCTTTGAGTCATTGATGCCATCCAAACATCTCATCCTCTGTCACCCCCTTCTCCTCTTGCCCTCAATCTTTCCCAGCATCAGGGTCTTTTCCAATGAGCTGGCTCTTCGCATCAGGTGGCCAAAGAACTGGAACTTCAGCTTCAGCATCAGTCATCCCAGCGAATATTCAGGGTTGATTTCTTTAGGACTGACTGGTTTGATCTTGCTGTCCAAGGAAATCTGAAGAGCCTTCTCCAGTATCACAATTCAAAAACATCAATTCTTTGGCACTTGGTCTTCTTTATGGGAATAACCTATAAATTAGTGCAAAAACACTCTAACTCATATTATAATTATCACTATGTAGTAGCATTAATTTCATAATTATAAGTGGTGCCAATATTACATCATAAAGGTCAAGGAATGGGATCAGTCCCCTTCAATATTTCACTAATTTTTAGATAGACTTTTTGTAGCTTAAAAAAACAGAAAGTACAACATTTACATGACATTGTTTGACAATTTTGCAACATTTCACCTAGAAGCAATGGTGAACTCAGGTTGAATGAATGAACTGATGATGAGTGAATGCATGAATTCATTAATAATCTAATAACACATCTTACCCGTTTGGGTTGTTATAACAGAAATATCATAGATTGGGTGGCATATAAACAAAAACATTTATTTCTGAAAGTTTTTTCAGGGTGGAAATCCAGTATCAAGTCACCAGCATGCTTGCATTAGGGGCCACTTCTGGTTCTGAGTTTTCACCATATTTACAAATGACAGAAAGATAAGCTAACTCTCTGGGGTCTCCTTCATAAGGGCAATAGTTTCAATCATCAGAACTCTGTCCTCATAACTTATTCACCCTCAAAGATGCCACATATTATCATTTTTTGAGTATTAGGATTTCAACATATATGAATCTTAAGGAAACATATTCAGATCCTAGCAATAATTTAAAAACCATTCAGTTCAGTTCAGTCACTCATTCATGTCCGACTCTTTGCGACCCCATGAATCGCAGCACACCAGGTCTCCCTGTCCATCACCAACTCCTGGAGTTCACTCAGAAAACCAAATAACTTTTCTCTTACACTATAACATATAGTGTCACTAGTAAGCTTAATAAAGACTCATCTTCTTTCCTGTTGGGGCTTGGAAAGGAATCTCAAAAATATTTCTCAGATAATAAAGTTATTTTGTTGTCATTATCCTTTTAAGTTATTATGATGATTGTTATATTTCAAAAGCTATCCCTACACTATTGATGTCACTATTAACATAACATATAATCTTTATATTGTTTAAAGCCATTTTGAGTCTAAAACATCATCCAGCTAGAAAATTGTGGCATTGTCTCTCAAATTCCTATTAAACTATTTAAAAATATGAAATCAATTAAAATTGATAACTCCAAAAGGGAAGGCTGAAAACCAACATAATGCCTGATTATGAGTGGTATTTTCACTAACTACAGGACAATGGTATTGGAGTCAGAATTCTCAGTGATGAACACAGGCTTTCCCACCATAAAACGTCTGCTAGACTGAAAGGAAAATGGGTGTCACTTCATCTTTCTGCCTCTTCCTGATATCTAGTTCAGTCACTCAGAGTCTGTACCAAAGAGATAACTGGGCAGTCAGCCATCTATTTCTCAACCATTGATTCTTCTAGTAGCTAGAGCTTTGTCCCTATATCCTAACAAATACCTTTATTTCTACGTGAATTTACTGCCTGAAGTTCTTAAAAAACAATTGCATAGAAAGTGAAAGAACCAAAGGATCCTAAGGTGATCATGCACAGTGAAGTTTAGTTTTAACAAGCATATCATTTAGGTAGGGTTGAAATTAGGAATACATTTGTTGTGGAATGCAGCTTGAAAGTTTACAAACATCAGTCACATTTTCCATATAAAAGTATTTATTAGTTTTAATAATTACCTTTAAGTCATACATACTTTCCAGTAATACATTTTCCAATGTGCTGGTTCCCAAGAGAAAAACTTTTAATAACTCTACCATATTCTCTTCACTCAGCATGAGTAAAAGTGTGGTTAATCACCTATCTACTTCTTCCAAGTATTTCACATGTTCAAATATTAATTATTTCTACTTTGTAAATGATATGACCCATATCCAGCATAGTGTTTGGTAAATATTGTACTAGTGTTAAAGAAAGTACAAGCATTTAAACCTAGTGGCAACTTTCTATAATGGGGTAAAAATAAGGAAGGTGAACCATGAGGGTGGGTGTGTGTTGGCGCCAAGAAAAGTCACAATTATCAGCAGGATAAAATGAGAGATTTGGTGTCCCCATGAGAAAGATAAAGAAGAACTGACAAGAAGGGAAAATAGAAGCATGAAACAATCCAGTGAATTTCAGGCTGCTGCTGCTGCTAAGTCACTTCAGTCGTGTCTGACTCTGTGCAACCTCATAGATGACAGCCCACCAGGCTCCCTCGTCCCTGGGATTCTCCAGGCAAGAACACTGGAGTGGGTTGCCATTTCCTTCTCCAATGCATGAAAGTGAAAAGTGAAAGTGAAGTCACTCAGTTGTGTCCGACTCTTTGCAACTCCATGAACTGTAGCCTACCAGGCCCCTCTGTCCATGGGATTTCCCAGGCAAGAGTACTGGAGTGAGTTGGCATTTCTGTCTCCAGAATTTCAGACTACAGAGGTTTAAATAGGTATTAGAAGTCCTCAGGAGCTTCCCAGGTGATGCTAGGGCTAAAGAACATGCATGCCAAAGCAGGAGATGCAAGAGATGCATGTTTGATCCCTGTGTCAGGAAGATACTTTGGAGGAGGTCATGGCAACCCATTCTGATATTCTTGTCTGTAGAATCTTATGGACAGAAGAGCCTGACAGACTACAGTCCATAGGGTTGCAAAGAGTTATACACCAATGAAGCAACTTACCATGTAAGTAATTCTTACCATGTAAGCGACTTACCACACATAAGCCCTCAGTGGCCACAGGAACTTCATGAAACAGGTTTGCTAATACTTAATTTGAATGTGTTTATATTGCTCTGATATCACATTCTCCTTCCTATCTTTTTCCAAATCTTCAATAACATTTAACAAACAACTGCATGTCTTGGGTTAAAGTGGTGTGTGTATTTTTGCGTGTGTGCAGGTGGTGGTTTGTTTTGCTTTATTTTTCCTCAGTTGAAAGGGTGACTCATTTTCAAGTCCTGATTGACAGTATTCTGGTCAGATTCTGTATATATTGCATGGCAAGAAAGCATATAAACCAATGAAGTAAAGAAATCATGGGAATATGAATCACTTTTACCATATTCCAAGCCACTTTAAAATACTTAGGGCCAATTCTGGAATTCCAGAGCATGAAAATTTCCATTTAGGCCAATCATATCTGGATCTCAAGTGGGAAGGAGGATATAAGACCCATGCAGCATGTGAGTTACAATGAATGAATTGATAAATATTTATAGCATTGAAGAAACCAGTGAAATCAAGAGACCATTTTCTAATTTTACATATAGGAAGGAGAGGCAAAAAGAAGTGAAATGATCTGAATAAATACATCAACAAGAAAGGGGCAAAACCAAAAATATAACCCAGGATCTCTGCTTTGTAGCATTCAAGGGTATCAGCACTCTTTCCAATAGTCTAAGATTCTGTGATTCAAATCCCTCTGGTTTAAGACTACACACTCTGAATCTGCTTTAGATTTCCTATCTGAATGAATTTAGGTATATCAATGGATTTGAATACAAGGTCATATTTCAGAAATCATGCTCAGAATCCAGTGTTTTTTTCTGTTAGTTTATCCTGGTTTGTATGATATATGCTTAACTAGCATACTGACTTGGATAGAAATTTTCTTCTCTGGGTCTCTTAATATTAGTAGTTTTTTTTTTTTTTTTCTCTTTTTTTAAACCTATATTGCTGAAGAAAACATATAAAATGAAAATAGATTTTCTAATTTATTGATTCCTAAGTTTTAGTGTAATTCCTCCCTTAGGTAGAAAAGTTATAAATAGCTGGAAAAAAGGAACTACAATATAAGTTCTATTACTAGAAATACTGAAATACAGATAGAATTGTGCTTGATTCTTTCGGAATTATTCACTTTATATTGTCTGTTTCCATTCTTTTTATAAGCATTAATATCAAGGATGTTAAGAATAGCAGCTACAGCATTTTCTATGAGTAAAAGTAGACCATGTTTCTATAAATAATGCATTTCAAATTAACTAGCTGCAACATCACTGACATGCAAAATCCTTCCTGGATCCAAGTTCCACACATATAAAATATATATACAAAATATAACCACCACCATCCATTACTACTACAGAATTTATTCTCTCCCAGTTGATTGATACCCAGTTTGTACTAAGAAATTGTTCAGCTATATAATTTAAATGGTGCTTATATTTATATTTTCCAACTTCATTAATATTACAGAATATTAATAATTGTTTCCTGGAGGAAAAAATGGTACCTATTTCTAAAATTATGCAATCCATTTGAAAAATCTTGATACACTGAAAAAGTGAAACAATTAATATAATATAGCTTCTTATACCTCAAATTTAAATTAGTAAATTCAGGAATTTACAGATGATAAATATTTGTGAATATATTTACTAGAAACGAAATTCTTAGAGACAAGAGTTCAGGTGACTTAGTCATGTTTTAATTTCTTCCTTCCTAAGGTGTACAACCATTTTCTTTATACTTCCCCTCTATATTAGCATTATTAAAATATTTGTAATTCTGACTGTGTCCCATATTTCTTATGTAAAAAGATAATTTAAAGGGTAAATTCTTATAAAACTTAAGTGTTTTTAAAATGCCTTGATAAATGATATCTATTCCTTCTCCAGGGGATCTTCCCAACCCAGGGATCGAACTCAGGTCTCCCACATTGTAGGCAGACACTTTACCATCTGAGCTACCAAGTATAGATATGATATCATGATTCTTAGTAAGAAATATATTGCTAGTCTTTGTTCCTTCTTGGGACTAAACTGAAATTTCTTAAGTGATACAGTTACTAAGTTGCCTTTGGATGTGTTAATGAGGTGACTATTGAACAGCACCCACGGATGAAGGCTGGTTACCGGGAGTACCAGTCAAATGATTAGAGGGTTGAACTTTCCAGTCTCACCCACTCTGACCTTTCAGAAAGAGCAGAGCTGGAGGTTGAATTTATTCCTCATGGACAATGATGTAATCAATGATTCCTGTGTAATGAAGTGTCAATAGAAATCCAAAAGTACTGGGTTTAGAGAGCTTCTGGGTTGGTAAACACGTGGTGATTTGGGGAGAGTGGCATACTTAGAACATAGAAGTTTTGTACTCTGTCCCATATACCATGCCCCATTCATCTCTATCATCTGACTGTTCTTGAGTTAGATACATTTATAATAAGCTGTTGATCTAGTAAATAAAATATTTCTCTAAGTTTTGTGAGCCACTCTAGCAAATTAATCTAACCCAAGGTCTTAGAACTTCCAATCTGTAGCTTGTCAGTCAGAAGCACTGGTAATAAATACCTGGGTTTGTCACTGGCAGTGGAAGTGGGGGTCAGAGGGGCAGGTAGTCTTGTAGGACTGAGTTCTCAAACTATAGAAATTGATGCTATCTCTGGGTAGATAGCTTTAGAATTGAGTTTAATGGAGGGCACTCCATTGGTATCTGATAATTGCTTTTTCTTATAGGGAACCTCCTTGCCCCCTAATACACACATTGGAATCTCAAGGACTCAAAAGAGCAAGACAATGATTCATAAATGAGTAGTTTTCCAAATTTGTCAGTAAAATTTTAATGACCTTGGAATCTTCTGTTCTTGCTGTTTCAGAAAATAAATAAATAAATAAATAAATTCTGTGATTTTGAATGGTCAAATTCTGACCCATTTTCCAGATACTTCAGGTTCCTGAAAGAAATGTGTGGAACAGACACTCAGGGCAAAAGGCCATTTTATTTCTATTAAACTTTGGGAACTCATAACCAAGGAGTATTAGGCTGAACCACATATGAGCACAATAAGTGATTTTAAGATTCATTTCTTGGAAAAAAAAAAAAAAAAAAACAGGCTATCCACTTTGTCCTTGAGGCCTTAGTAGAGTTTATAGGTAGGTATTCTGAAGGCAGAATCCTACAGCAGGTACTTCCGGGATCTGTGGCCTTGAACCTGTTACAAACTTACTTAGGTTTAGGTTTGCTCTGTATAACCCAAGTATTTGAGGTCAAGGATTAAGAAGATGAGGCTTAGGAAGTGCCTACCATAGAGTGAGACACAGAATTAGGATTCAATAATAATATTTAATGTTATCATTTTCATTTTTTCATGAGTTCATGTACTCAGTATTTCAATGCTAAGATAAAAATATTAACAGACAAACTTAAAAAAAAAAAAAAAGCCAGAGACTTCTTAAGACTCAAACATGGATGAAATGACATACCATTCTCCAGTCATTTTTAGGACAGGTCTAGAACCAAGCAAGAAACAGTCCCAAACAGTCCTACCATATGTTGGAGAGCTCTTTGACTTCACATGGTACAACCAAGCTAGTCTGTTCAAATATGGTTCATGATCTTATCTCCAAATCACTTGTGAAGTTTATCATAAATATTAAGTAGCAATGATAATATTATCAAGTTCACCAATGCAAAAGTTTGGGTTAGATAAGGAATATTTCAAATTTTTATTCTGAATAAATAAGTGGAATATATAAATGCAAAACTTATTTATATCATAACTCTTAACTTCAAACTTGGACAAATGACAATACACACAAACAGAAACACACTTAAGTAAACTTAATCACTGTTAATCACTGTATTCAGGTTAATCTGAGTTATATCTGTTACATTATGGACATCTTAGTTATTTTATATGAATCTAATTTACTCCCTCTTCTTTACCCCACTTTAGACTGATTCTATATTTCAATAATAAAACAGCATTGAGAAAGGTCTGTCCAGTCCTAGTTTGTATTCTTTCATCAGACTGTCATCAGATGAAATGCATGTTATTATTTTGGCCATGATACTTCCATATTTCATAACGTTGGTGACTCAATTTTATAAACAATTACATCTAAGCTCCTTAAGCGGACACATACAATCCAACATTGACCAGCTTTCTTCTACCTTCTCATTTTCTTTATTTCTCTGCTTCAGTTTCTATCCAGAAATACTGAACTGTTTCAAGTTGAAAACACAATATTTTACTGAATCTATGTCTTTGCTGATTTTTCTCTTTCTACTTGAAATCGTTTTACTTACTTCTTCAGTTGGCCCATTCTTTTTCATTTTTAAGATTCAGCTCAGGAGTCACACTTAAGAAAATTTTCCTGACTGCCCATCTGGATACGCAAACACAAAGGCATACCCCTTTTGAGATGCATGTTCCTATTCTGGGTCTCCATGATACTCTGCCATTCACTAATCACAATACATTTTAATTACATTTTAAAGTTTACACTTTCTTGCTTGCTTCACAAGAATATGACTGATGAAGCTGCATAATGCTCAATTCTCAGAAGGGTTCCACATCTGGGTTTCAATGATATACAATTATTACTCTGAAAATTTTAATAATTGTATCTTGAGTTTATGTTTTATAATGAAGTCTAATAGGGAAATGGAGTGAGTGTGTGTGTGTGTGTTGTGGTGGAGAAGGGTTTGGAGCCTTGGCTAACAGGTATTTGGACTCCTATTGCCTTCTACCTCCACTGAATGGGTTCTCTGTCCCCATTCCTCTGCCACCTCTTTCCCTGGGCTTGTTCCCTGGGCCCCACTTCATCTTCTTCTCCTCCTTCTATTCAGTGATGACTGCAACACTGTGCTCCAGGTGAGGCTGGCAACTCTGGGTCAGATGTATGGCTCTAGAGTGTCTCAGTTGGGAAGTCTCCACCCTAGGCTGGCATATCACTATGCATTCAGAGAGTGATTTGTTCATTGCTGGTCCAGAAATCAAACAGTGCTTGAATAGATCACAAGCTCCTGACTGTAGGATATCCCTTGGGGGTTAGGTCAGTGAGCCACTGGAAATAAGGACATAAGAAATAACTAATTAAAAAAAAATGGGTCAAGAAAGACACCTTATATTTTATTACATTTAATGTCACCTCTTTCCTGTTTTTTAAACAAAGGTCTCAGCATTTTTGTTTGTTTGTTTTGCTTTGAGCCTTGAAATTTATAAACTAGTCCCAATCTGTCTAAGACTATGAGCTCCTTAAGTTTAAGATTTTCCTATGTGACCCTGTAACTGCTTCACATAGCCTTGTACCTATTACCTAATGACAACACAATATATATTTGTTAAATGAAAAAAAAAAAATATTGCAAAATTCAATTCAACATCTCCCATAGGAAGGTGTGGTTGAATAGTTAAGCTCTCTGATGAAGGTCTATTTGTAGAAAACTTTCGACTTGTACATCACAACACATAGTAAATAGCACATAAAAGTTGTAAAAATGAAAATAACATTTTCTGTACACTAATAAAATTGACTTCACGCTCGGCCTCCCTCCTTTCAATGTATAAGAATTAAATCTTTTTGCAAAATAATTTTGCTTTCTGCCATATTTTAGGGGAAAAATGCTCTAAATGTCTTCTCTTTGATTTGGTAGTATGATTAAAGAAGTAATCCTCATTTGCTTTTATCAGTAAAGGGTTTTGTAACTACACCAAGAAACAGCACACCAGTACTTGGGTAGAAAATGTATTCATAAAAGAAATACATATTTACAAATGGACAGTAGTGATTAAGTAAATCAAGAGATGAGCTTCTCAATGTATTCTAGAACCTAAATCATTTGACAATTTAATATGCTTATGATGCCTATTTTATCACTATGTATATTGATTTCAGTCCTATTGAAAAGGGAAGAAAAAGCTTGAAGATGTAGTGATTTTGTAAATAAGCATGCATGCAATATGTCTAGTGAAAACTAGCTAAATATCAATTTGCACTCTTTTAGTTTAGTTGCTGGTGATACAATATTGAAAGGTATTACAGTTGGGTCTTACACAGAAAAATTCACCAGCATTACAAATGCAGATAGCTGGATAAAATGCTTTGAATGTAAAGGAAATTGTGCTAGAAACACTAATCTTTATTTTACAGAACTATTTCCTTGAAAACAGTTTTGTATATCAGGAAGTGCATGAGGCACTTGTGACCATTTGTGACTCCACGGAATATGCCAGGCTTCCCTGTCCTTCACTATCTATCAGAGCTTGCTCAAACTTATGTCCACTGAGTTGGTGATGCCATCAAAACATCTCATCCTCTGTTCCTTTCTCCTCCTGTCCTCCGTCTTCCCAGTGAGAGAGTTAATTCTTAGGTAGGTTGATAAGGAGTCCAGGGCCCTCAAGGAGTAAGGGATCCATGGCTCTCGAGGAGGAGAAAAGGGTCCAAGGCTTTGAGGGAGAGAAAGGACAAATATTTTTTCCTACACTGTTGTCTTATTCACATAAGATTTTTTTTTCTTAAACTCTGAGTTTCTATGACAACAATCTTTAAGACTAACTTTCTTTGAGTCCACAGCTAATGATTACACAACAAAACAATTCATCTTGCTCAAGGACATGTTACTCCTTAACTAGAACCTTCTGACTAATCCTGTTATTTTATGTGGGAGTGGGTTCGGTAAGACCTTCCTATTATTAGTTCTAATCTTGTTAATTTAAGCCATATATTTGGGAATGGGTCTGGTAAAAATTAGGGGCTTCCCTGGTGGGTGAGAGGATAAAGCGTCTGCCTGCAATGCAGGAGACCTGGGTCCGATCCCTGGGTTGGGAAGATCCCCTGGAGAAGGAAATGACAACCCACTTTAGTATTCTTGCCTGGAGAATCCCATGGACAGAGGAGCCTGGGGAGCTACAGTCCATGAGGCCGCAAAGAGTCGGACACGACTGAGCAACTTCACTTTCACTTTACTGGTAAAAATATATAGGGCCTTGATCAGACTAACCGGGGGGCATTCTCTGTCCCTCTTCTGATGTCTATGTCAGAAGTTTTCTCTGTCCTTTGTCACTGTAATAAAATTCTGCCCCACGAAAACTCAGAGTTATCAAGCCTGGTCCCTGATCCTGAAGCTAAATCTTCTTTTGGCGAGCATGAATCCAACACCTTTCATTGTAAGCTATCACGAGCATCAGGGGCTTTTCCAAAGAGTCAGCTCTTTGCATTAGGTGGCCAAAGTATTGGAACTTCAGCTTCAGTATCAGTCCTTCCAATAA